>NC_092154.1:1000000-1132500 GCF_045791955.1 Oncorhynchus clarkii lewisi | reverse complement strand
CTGATACACAGTCACATGGCTAGGGAATGGAGACAATGAGACACCCTGATACACAGTCACATGGCTAGGGAATGGAGACAATGAGACACACAGATACACAGTCACATGGCTAGGGAATGGAGACAATGAGACACACAGATACACAGTCACATGGCTAGGGAATGGAGACAATGAGACACACTGATACACAGTCACATGGCTAGGGAATGGAGACAATGAGACACACTGATACACAGTCACATGGCTAGGGAATGGAGACAATGAGACACACTGATACACAGTCACATGGCTAGGGAATGGAGACAATGAGACACACAGATACACAGTCACATGGCTAGGGAATGGAGACAATGAGACACACTGATACACAGTCACATGGCTAGGGAATGGAGACAATGAGACACACTGATACACAGTCACATGGCTAGGGAATGGAGACAATGAGACACACTGATACACAGGGAATGGGGAATGGAGACAATGAGACACACTGATACACAGTCACATGGCTAGGGAATGGAGACAATGAGACACACTGATACACAGTCACATGGCTAGGGAATGGAGACAATGAGACACACTGATACACAATCACATGGCTAGGGAATGGAGACAATGAGACACACTGATACACAGTCACATGGCTAGGGAATGGAGATAATGAGACACACAGATACACAGGGAATGGGGAATGGAGACAATGAGACACACAGATACACAGTCACATGGCTAGGGAATGGAGACAATGAGACACACTGATACACAGTCACATGGCTAGGGAATGGAGACAATGAGACACACTGATACACAGTCACATGGCTAGGGAATGGAGACAATGAGACACACTGATACACAGTCACATGGCTAGGGAATGGAGACAATGAGACACACTGATACACAGTCACATGGCTAGGGAATGGAGACAATGAGACACCCTGATACACAGTCACATGGCTAGGGAATGGAGACAATGAGACACACAGATACACAGTCACATGGCTAGGGAATGGAGACAATGAGACACACAGATACACAGTCACATGGCTAGGGAATGGAGACAATGAGACACACTGATACACAGTCACATGGCTAGGGAATGGAGACAATGAGACACACTGATACACAGTCACATGGCTAGGGAATGGAGACAATGATACACACTGACACAGTCACATGGCTAGGGAATGGAGACAATGATACAAACTGACACAGTCACATGGCTAGGGAATGGAGACAATGAGACACACAGATACACAGTCACATGGCTAGGGAATGGAGACAATGAGACACACTGATACACAGTCACATGGCTAGGGAATGGAGACAATGAGACACACTGATACACAGGGAATGGGGAATGGAGACAATGAGACACACTGATACACAGTCACATGGCTAGGGAATGGAGACAATGAGACACACTGATACACAGTCACATGGCTAGGGAATGGAGACAATGAGACACACTGATACACAATCACATGGCTAGGGAATGGAGACAATGAGACACACAGATACACAGTCACATGGCTAGGGAATGGAGACAATGAGACACACTGATACACAGGGAATGGGGAATGGAGACAATGAGACACACTGATACACAGACACATGGCTAGGGAATGGAGACAATGAGACACACAGATACACAGTCACATGGCTAGGGAATGGAGACAATGAGACACACAGATACACAGTCACATGGCTAGGGAATGGAGACAATGAGACACACTGATACACAGTCACATGGCTAGGGAATGGAGACAATGAGACACACTGATACACAGTCACATGGCTAGGGAATGGAGACAATGAGACACACAGATACACAGTCACATGGCTAGGGAATGGAGACAATGAGACACACTGATACACAGTCACATGGCTAGGGAATGGAGACAATGAGACACACTGAGATAGGGGGAAAATGTTTGGTTTATTTTCTCCAGTCATAATAAAACGTTCCTTCAATTTGCAGAAATACTAATTGTGTTAATAGAAACTTGTCCTAAAGCCTGAAAAAAAACAAATGAGGTCAAAAAGTGCAGAGCGTAACTTACATCATAAATCAATAAATCAATTGACAAGACGAATCTTTGAGATATATGGGGTGCGGCCGGTTCCATTCTCAGGGGTGTGGCCAGTTCCATTCTCAGGGGTGTGGCCAGTTCCATTCTCAGGGTTGTGGCCAGTTCCATTCTCAGGGGTGCGGCCAGTTCCATTCTCAGGGGTGTGACCAGTTCCATTCTCAGGCTTGTGGCCAGTTCCATTCTCAGGGGTGTGGACAGTTCCATTCTCAGGGGTGTGGCCAGTTCCATTCTCAGGGCTGTGGCCAGTTCCATTCTCAGGGGTGCGGCCAGTTCCATTCTCAGGGGTGTGGCCGGTTCCATTCTCAGGGGTGTGGCCAGTTCCATTCTCAGGGGTGTGGCCAGTTCCATTCTCAGGGGTGTGGCCAGTTCCATTCTCAGGGGTGTGGCCAGTTCCATTCTCAGGGGTGCGGCCAGTTCCATTCTCAGGGGTGTGGCCGGTTCCATTCTCAGGGGTGTGGCCAGTTCCATTCTCAGGGGTGTTGCCAGTTCCATTCTCAGGGGTGCGGCCGGTTCCATTCTCAGGGGTGTGGCCAGTTCCATTCTCAGGGGTGTGGCCAGTTCCATTCTCAGGGGTGTGGCCAGTTCCATTCTCAGGGTTGTGGCCAGTTCCATTCTCAGAGGTGTGGCCAGTTCCATTCTCAGGGGTGTGGCCAGTTCCATTCTCAGGGGTGTGGTCAGTTCCATTCTCAGGGGTGTGGCCAGTTCCATTCTCAGGGGTGTGGCCAGTTCCATTCTCATGGGTTTGGCCAGTTCCATTCTCAGGGGAGTGGCCAGTTCCATTCTCAGGGGTGTGGCCAGTTCCATTCTCAGGGGTGTGGCCAGTTCCATTCTCAGGGGTGTGGCCAGTTCCATTCTCATGGGTTTGGCCAGTTCCATTCTCAGGGGAGTGGCCAGTTCCATTCTCAGGGGTGTGGCCAGTTCCATTCTCAGGGGTGTGGCCAGTTCCATTCTCAGGGGTGTGGCCAGTTCCATTCTCAGGGGTGTGGCCAGTTCCATTCTCAGGGGTGTGGCCAGTTCCATTCTCAGGGGTGTGGCCAGTTCCATTCTCATGGGTTTGGCCAGTTCCATTCTCAGGGGAGTGGCCAGTTCCATTCTCAGGGGTGTGGCCAGTTCCATTCTCAGGGGTGTGGCCAGTTCCATTCTCAGGGGTGTGGCCAGTTCCATTCTCATGGGTTTGGCCAGTTCCATTCTCAGGGGAGTGGCCAGTTCCATTCTCAGGGGTGTGGCCAGTTCCATTCTCAGGGGTGTGGCCAGTTCCATTCTCAGGGGTGTGGCCAGTTCCATTCTCAGGGGTGTGGCCGGTTCCATTCTCAGGGGTGTGGCCAGTTCCATTCTCAGGGGTGTGGCCAGTTCCATTCTCAGGGGTGTGGCCAGTTCCATTCTCATGGGTTTGGCCAGTTCCATTCTCAGGGGAGTGGCCAGTTCCATTCTCAGGGGTGTGGCCAGTTCCATTCTCAGGGGTGTGGCCAGTTCCATTCTCAGGGGTGTGGCCAGTTCCATTCTCAGGGGTGTGGCCGGTTCCATTCTCAGGGGTGTGGCCAGTTCCATTCTCAGGGGTGTGGCCAGTTCCATTCTCAGGAAGAAGTGGAGTTTTGCAGAGCAGTAATTGTAAATACCTGATAACGTTCCTGGGTACTTATCAGATTTTATACTCAACAAAAATATCAATGCAACATGCAACAATTTCAACAATTTTACTGAGTTACAGTTCATATAAAGAAATCAGTCAATGGAAATAAATAAATTAGGCCCTAATCTATGGTTTTCACATGACTGGCAGGGGTACAGCCGTGGGAGGGGCTGAGAGGGCATAGGCCCACCAAACCAGGTCTATCAACTGGTGAGCCAAGCCCAGAAAATTTGTTTTGAGTTTTTCCCCACAAAAGGGCTTTATTACAGATAGAAATACTCCTCAGTTTCATCAGCTGTCCGGGTGTCTGGTCTCAGATGATCCCGCTGGTGAAGAAGTCAGATGTGGAGGTCCTGGGCTGGCGTGGTTACACGTGGTCTGTGGTTGTGAGGACGGTTGGACGTACTGTCAAATTCTCTAAAACGACGTTGGAGGTGGCTTATGGTAGAGAAATTAATGTTTAAATCTTTAGCAACAGCAAATGTGGACACTCCTGCAGTCATCATGCCAATTGCATATTAACTTAAAATGAGAGACATCTGTGGCATTGTGTTGTGTGACAAAATTACACATTTTAGAGTGACCTTTAATTGTCAACAAGCACAAGGTGCATCTGTGTGATGATCATGCTGTTTAATCAGCTTCTTGATATGCCACACCTGTCAGGTGGATGAATTATATTTGCAAAGGAGAAATGTTCACTGACAGGGACGTAAATATGTGAGAGAAATAAGCTTTGTGTGCTTGTGGAACATTTCTGGGAATTTCTATTTCAGCTCCATGAAACATGGGACCAACACTTTACATGTTGGGTTTACATTGTTGTTCCGTGTACATACATCAAGTTATTTTAGCATTAACAGTAGACAGTATCAATGTATGAAAGGTGCTTTGCTATTTCAAGATGTGAAGGAAAAACAGTTTCCCCGCAGTGAACAGAGGGTTCCTCTGGAACTTTAACAAAAGAAATCCGGACGGACCCTTATTTACCAGAACGCCGCCGGCGGCTTCCGTGGACATGGGCCTGATACCTGAGACATCGAGAGAAACCGAAGACATCATCTAAAACGTTGGCTGTTTGTAGATAATAATAATAATAATAATAATGGTTCAATTATAACATTAGATAATACCAGTGACTATTACAGCTTAAACTATGACGTCGACTCAACACAGAGAAACAATCATAACTAATGTGAAAACGGGAAATGAGAATTTCTGCCATAAAGTTATGGATGGAAATAAGAAACAAAAGTGTTATTTCTACATTTTATGATGTGTGAAAAGTGACTGTTAAAGATATTTGCTAGGCAGGGTTTTTTACTGTGGTCCGCTGTGTGGCCGTCACATACAAACAACACTGCCATCATGTTCCAATAGGAATTTTATCAGAGCTCCATTAGAACAGTGGTACACGTGATGGACCCCACAGTGTGTGTGTGTGTGTGTGTGTGTGTGTGTGTGTGTGTGTGTGTGTGTGTGTGTGTGTGTGTGTGTGTGTGTGTGTGTGTGTGTGTGCGTGTGTGCGTGTGCGAGTGTGCGTGTGTGTATGTGTGCGTTTGTGACACTCATGTGTTAGAGGTGTTTCGGTGAGTCACATTGCCTGTTCTGACAACTAGCGTTAGCTCCTCTGTCCTTTAGCTTAGCAGGCTAACGTAGTCAGTCCTGTGTTGTCAGTCATAGTTCCAATCCAGGAGTTTTGCGCTGTGATTGGTTGTAGAGAGTGATTGACAGCTCTACCTGGGCGGTAGGAGGTGGTGACAGCTCTGTCGCCAAAGAAACAAATAAAACCCCTAGGAGCCAATCAGAGCTCCCGTTGAACCCCGGCGATCCGGTCTAACACATTCCCACTATTTCCTCAGCACAGAAAGACACACACACACACATAATGAGAAAGTACAGATTCATCACTGTGTCCAAATATGTGTGAGTGTGTGTTAACGTGTGTGTGTTTTAGGTGTGTGTTGTAGGTGTGTGTTAACGTGTGTGTGCTAACGTGTGTGTGTGCTAACGTGTGTGTGTGTTAACGTGTGTGTGTTAACGTGTGTGTTAACGTGTGTGTTTGTGTGGTATGGTCTGGTCGGCGCTGGCTGTGGGTCGTTGACGTAGCTGTCATGGGAGAGTGCTCTCTGGATACACACACCGGGGGACGGGGTCAGCATGTATTAAAAGTCCAAATAAACTTTCCTCACCACCAGCAGCAGCCCACCACAGACAGGACAGGGAGAAATGAGAGCGGGGGAGGGATAGAGAGAGGGAGAGGGAGAGGAAGAGGGGTAGAGGGTGGGATAAATAGAGGGAAAGGAATAGAGGGAGGGATAGAGAGAGGGAGAGGGACAGAGAGAGGGCTAGAGAGAGGGATGGAGAGGGAGAGGGATAAGGAGAGAGAGAGGGATGGAGAGGGAGAGGGAGAGAGAGAGGGATAGAGAGCAGGAGAGGGATAGGGAGAGGGAGAGGGAGAGAGAGGGAGAGAGAGAGGGAGAGGGATAGATAGAGGGAGAGGGATAGGGAGAGAGATAGAGAGGGAGAGAGAGAGGGAGATGGATAGAGAGAGGGAGAGAGAGAGGGATAGAGAGAGGGAGAGGGATAGGGATAGGGAGAGGGAGAGGGATAGAGGGATACAGAGAGAGAGAGGGATAGAGAGAGAGAGAGGGAGAGGGAATGGAGAGGGATAGAGAGAGAGAGAGAGAGATACAGAGAGAGAGAGGGAGAGGGATAGGGATAGGGAGAGGGAGAGGGGGAGAGAGAGGGAGAGGGGGAGAGAGAGAGAGGGATACAGAGAGAGAGGGGGATAGAGAGAGGGAGAGAAAGGGCTACAGAGAGAGAGAGAGAGAGGGATACAGAGAGAGAGAGAGGGAGAGGGAATGGAGAGGGATAGAGAGAGGGAGAGGGATAGGGATAGGGAGAGGGAGAGGGATAGAGAGAGGGAGAGAGAGAGAGAGAGAGAGGGAGAGGGAGAGGGAATGGAGAGGGATAGAGAGAGGGAGAGAGAGAGAGAGAGAGAGAGAGAGAGAGAGAGAGAGAGAGAGAGAGAGAGAGAGAGAGAGATACAGAGAGAGAGAGAGAGGGATAGGGAGAGGGAGAGGGAGAGGGGGAGAGAGAGGGAGAGGGGGAGAGAGAGAGAGGGATACAGAGAGAGAGGGGGATAGAGAGAGGGAGAGAGAGAGGGCTACAGAGAGAGAGAGAGAGGGATACAGAGAGAGAGAGAGGGAGAGGGAATGGAGAGGGATAGAGAGAGGGAGAGGGATAGGGATAGGGAGAGGGAGAGGGATAGAGAGAGGGAGAGAGAGAGAGAGAGAGAGAGAGAGAGAGAGAGAGAGAGAGAGAGAGAGAGAGAGAGAGAGAGAGAGAGAGAGAGAGAGAGAGAGAGAGAGAGAGGGATACAGAGAGAGAGAGGGATCGAGAGGGAGAGAGAGAGAGAGAGAGAGAGATAGAGGGATACAGAGAGAGAGAGGGATAGAGAGAGGGAGAGAGAGAGGGATACAGAGAGAGAGAGAGAGAGAGAGGGATACAGAGAGAAAGAGAGGGAGAGGGAAGGGAGAGAGAGAGAGATAGAGGGATACAGAGAGAGAGAGGGATAGAGAGAGGGAGAGAGAGAGGGATACAGAGAGAGAGAGAGAGAGAGAGGGATACAGAGAGAAAGAGAGGGAGGGGGAAGGGAGAGGGATAGAGAGAGGGAAAGGGATAGGGAGAGGGAGAGGGATAGAGAGAGGAATAGAGAGAGAGAGAGAGAGAGGGCTACAGAGAGAGAGAGAGGGATACAGAGAGAGAGAGAGAGAGAGAGATACAAAGAGAGAGAGAGAGAGAGAGAGAGAGAGAGAGAGGGATAGAGAGAGGGGTACAGAGGGAGAGAGACGGGGGGGATAGAGAGAGGGGGATAGAGAGAGGGATGGAGAGGGAGAGGGATAGGGAGAGGGAGAGAGGGATAGAGAGAGGGAGAGGGATAGGGAGAGGGAGAGAGAGGGATAGAGAGAGGGAGAGAGAGAGGGCTACAGAGAAAGAGAGATAGAGGGATACAGAGAAAAAGAGAGAGGGAGAGGGAAGGGAGAGGGATAGGGAGAGGGATAGAGAGAGAGGGATAGAGAGGGGGATGGAGAGGGAGAGGGATAGGGAGAGGGAGAGAGGGATAGAGAGAGAGAGAGGGATAGGAAGAGGGATAGAGAGAGGGATAGAGAGAGAGAGAAGGAGAGGGAGAGGGATAGAGAGAGGGAGAGTGTCTTCCTCTAAATCAGGGATTTGCGACGTGGCCACCCTTTTGTAGTCCAGTGGATCAATCAAGAACTCAGTCGGGGTCTCAACTTACTGTTGACAGATAAAATAGTAGAATACACAAGGTGACATTTAGAAATGTGGTTGTGGTTTTAGCCCATGTCAGCTAAAAGAAAGGCTTGAGTCCAAAAGACTAGGGTCCAAAAGGCTAGGGTCCAAAAGACTAGAGTCCAAAAGGCTAGGGTCCAAAAGGCTAGGGTCCAAAAGCCTAGGGTCCAAAAGGCTAGGGTCCAAAAGGCTAGGGTCCAAAATGCTAGGGTCCAAAAGGCAAGGGTCCAAAAGGCTAGGGTCCAAAAGGCTAGGGTCCAAAAGGCAAGGGTCCAAAAGACTAGGGCCCAAAAGGCTAGGGTTCAAAAGACTAGGGTCCAAAAGGCTAGGGTCCAAATTGCCAGGGTTCAAAAGGTTAGGGTCCAAAAGACTAGGGCCCAAAAGACTAGGGTTCAAACGGCTAGGGTTCAAAAGGCTCGGGTCCAAAAGACTAGGGCCCAAAATGCTAGGGTTCAAAAGACTAGGGTCCAAAAGACTAGGGGGAAAAAGGCTAGGGTCCAAAAGACTAGGGTCCAAAAGGCTAGGGTACAAAAGGCTAGGGTCCAAAAGGCTAGGTCCAAAGGACTATTATTAGACCGGAACATTTTTGTGTTATTACGTACAGCTTTTGGATATCAGAGCGGCGGTAACTCACCAGTATTACTCCCAGGAATACGACTTTCCAGCATTGGATCCTTTGTTCGTACCCAAATACACTAGAGGCTACTGCAAGATGCCGCCGGCGCTGAAGAGGTATTCGGAGTGGTCTTCTAGTCCGACTCAGGAGGCGGGCACACCATTCACCACTTCCGAGTATATTACTCGCTAATGTTCAGTCTCTGGACAATACATTTGACGAGCTCAGGGCGAGGATCTCCTTCCAGAGAGACATCAGGGATTGTAACATACTCTGTTTCACGGAATCATGGCTCTCTCTGGTTATACTGTCCCTATCCATACAGCCAGCTGGGTTCTCAGTAAGTCACGCAGACAGGAATGAAGAACTCTCCAGGAAGAAAAGCGGAGGTGTTGTTTCATGATTAACTGCTCATGGTGTGATTGTGATAACATACAGAAACTCATGTCCCTTTGTTCACCTGATCTAGAATACATCACAGATGTGGTTTTAGCCCAGTAGCCTCTAGTATTACCTCTCAAGAGAATTCTCTTCGGTTATAGCCACAGCCATGTATATTCCCCCTCAAGCCGATACCACGACGGCCCTCAAAGAACTACACTGGACTTTATGCCAACTGGAAACCACATATTCTGAGGCTGCATTTATTGTAGCTGGGGAGTTTAACAAAGCAAATTTGAGGAAAACGCTACTGAAGTTCTATCAACACATTGACTGCAGTACTCGCACCGGAAAAAAAGGTAGACCAATGCTACTCCCCCTTCTGGGATGCCAACAAGGCCCTCCCTTCAGCAAATCAGATCACAACTCCATTTTCCTCCTCCCTTCCTATAGGCAGAAACCCAAACAAGAAGTATCTGTGCTAAGGTCTGACAAATTGGAACCCATACTTCAAGCATTCGCACAAAAACTGAAAAGCACGAACTACGGCATAAAACCATGGCAAGGTGACTGGGAATACGGTGGAATACAAACAGTGTAGTTATTCACTCCAGGTATTCAAACAGGCAAATTGTCAGTATAAAAGTGGTGTTGCAATTCAATGGCTCAGACACGAGACGTATATGGCAGGGCCTAAAGAAAAAAACAGCCACTGACGTCTTGCTCCCGGACAAGCTGAACACCTTCATTCACCCGCTTTGAGGATAACACAGTGCCACCGACACGGCCAGCTCCCAAGGACTGTGGGCTCTCATTCTCCATGGCCGATGTGAGTAAGACATTTCAGCATGATAACCCTCGCAAGGCTGCCAAGGCATCCTTAGCCGCGTCCTCAGACCATGCGCAGACCAGCTGACTGTAGTGTTTACGGACATATTCAATCTCTCCCTATCCCAGTCTGCTGTCCCCACTTGCTTCAAGACGTCCACCATTGTTCCTGTACCCAAGAAAGCAAAGGTAACTGAACTAAATGACTATCGCCCTGTAGTACTCACTTCTGCCATCATGAAGTGCTTTGAGAGGCTAGTCAAGTATCATATCACCTCTAACTTACCTGACACCCTAGACCCACTTCAATTTGCTTACTGCCCTAATAGATCTGCAGACAATGCAATCGTCATCACACTGCACACTGCCCTATCACATCTGGACAAGAGGAACACCTATGTAAGAATGCTCTTCATTGAATATAGCTCAGTCTTCAACACCATAGTATCATTAAGCTCAGTGTGACCATCAGGTTCCCTTCTCCCCCGATTGCTCAGTTTGGCCGGGAGGCCAACTTATTCCCTTTAAGAATGACGGAGGCCACTGTGTTCTTGGGGACCTTCAATGCTGCAGACATTTTTTTGTACCCTTCCCCAAATCTGTGCCTCAACACAATCCTGTCTCGAAGTACTACAGACAATTCCTTTGACCTCATGGCTTGATTTTTGCTCTGAAATAAACTTTTAAGTGGGACCTTATAAACACAGCTGTGTGCCTTTCCAAATCATGTCCAAACAATAAAATTTACCACAGGTGGACTCCAATCAAGTTGGAGAAACATCTCAAACATGATCAATGGAAACGGATCAATGGAGCTCAATTTCAAGTCTCATAGCAAAGGGTCTGAATACCTACGCAAATAATCTATTTCTGTTTTTTATTGTTAATACATTTGCAAACATTTCTTAAAACCTGTTTTACCTCCTCATTAAGGTAATGTGTATAGATTGATGTGACCAATAACATTTGATTTGATTTGATTTTCTCTCATAGTGAACCAAGCCTGAGAAAAGGAGACTTCAGTTATCCTAGGCTTTAGCTCAGTGGGCAAACAGTCTTACGACGGGCAGAAAACCTGTGTTTGATACCCGTCCAGTCACACTGATTAGGAACAGTAAAAGTAATTGAGGCCTATGAAACCTGTGTATGTAGCCTTAATGAAACTTGTATGTAGCCCATACAGTTGAAGTCGGAAGTTTACATACACCTTAGCCAAATACATGTCAACTTTTTTTTTAAATTCCTGACATTTAATCCTAGTACAAATTCCCTGTCTTAGGTCAGTTGGGATCACCACTTTATTTAAGAATGTGAAATGTCAGAATAATGGTACAGAGAACGGTTTATTTCATCACATTCCCAGTGGGTAAGAAGTTTACATACACTCAATTAATATTTGGTGGCATTGCCTTTAAATTGTTTAACTTGGGTCAAATGTTTTAGGTAGCCTTCTCACAATAAGTTGGGTGAATTTTATCCCATTCCTCCTGACATCGCTGGTGTAACTGAGTCAGGTTTGTAGGCCTCCTTGCTCACACACGCTTTTTCAGTTCTGCCCACACATTTTCTATAGGATTGAGGTCAGGGCTTTGTGATGGCCACTCAAATACCTTGACTTGTCCTTAAGCCATTTTGCCACAACTTTGGAAGTATGCTTGGGGTCATTGTTGATTTGGAAGACCCATTTGCGACAAAGCTTCCTGATGTCTTGAGATGTTGCTTCAATATATCCACATAATTTTCCTACCTCATGATGCCATCTATTTTGTGAAGTGCACCAGTCCCTCCTGCAGCAAAGCACCCCCACAACTTGATGCTGCCATACCCGTGCTTCACGGTTGGGATGGTGTTCTTCGGCTTGCAAGCCTCCCCTTTTTCCTCCAAAAATAACGGTGGTCATTATGGCAGAACAGTTCTATTTTTGTTTCATCAGACCAGAGGACATTTCTCCAAAAAGTACGATCTTTGTCCGCATGTGCAGTTGCAAACCATAGTCTGTCTTTTTTATGGAGGTTTTAGAGCAGTGGCTTCTTCCTTGCTGAGCGGCCTTTCAGGTTATGTCGATATAGCACTCATTTTACTGTGGATATAAATACTTTGTACCTGTTTCTTCCAGCATCTTCACAAGGCCCTTTGCTGTTCTGGGATTGATTTGCACATTTCACACCAAAGAACATGAATCTTTAAGAGACAGAACGCGTCTCCTTCCTGAGCGGTATGACAGCTGCGTTGTCCCATGGTGTTTATACTTGCGTATTATTGTTTGTACAGATGAATGTGGTACCTTCAGGCATTTGGAAATTGCTCCCAAAGATCAACCAGGCTTGTGGAGGTCTACAATTGTTTTCTGAGGTCTTGGCTGATTTCTTTTGATTTTCCCATGATGTCAAGCAAAGAGGCACTGAGTTTGAAGGTAGGCCTTGAAATACATCCACAGGTACACCTCCAATTGACTCAAATGATGTCGATTAGCCTATCAGAAGCTTCTAAAGCCATGAAATCATTTTCTATCATTTTCCAAGCAGTTTAAAGGCACAGTCAACTATAAAATAAATAATCTGTCTGTAAACAATTGTTGGAAAAATTACTTGTGTCAGGCACAAAGTGGATGTCCTAACCGACTTGCCAAAACTATAGTTTGTTAACAAGAAATGTATGGAGTGGTTGAAAAACGAACCAACCTAAGTGTATGTAAACTTCCGACTTCAACTGTATGTATGCAGTCTTGTGTGTTTTCTCTTGGATGTTGAGATGGAACTTTAAATAAACGCTGAGCTGCTATTGGTTCAGCTGTCTCTCGCCGTGCGTCAGACTCTGCTCTGCTCTGTAGCGGCCACGACCTTGTATCCGTGTGTGTGTGTGTTTGTGTCCTTGTGCAGCAGAGGGAATCTGGGGTTAGAGGTGACTGTTTAACGAGTCTGACAGAAATAGAGAAACCTATTATTGTTTTAAACTATCATGGATTTATAGGTCCTTCTATCTCTTCCCCTCTCCTCTCCTCTCCTCTCCTCTCCTCTCCTCTCCTCTCCTCTCCTCTCCTCTCATCCTGCTCTCCCTCCTCTCTTCCCTTCATTTCAGACCAGGGCTGTGGTCCAAACACTTAAAAGACACACCCTCGTCCACTTACCCTCGCCTAAGGGGAATCCCCAAGGACAAAAGTCCAAATAATTAGCCAAGCAAAGTAAGCCCCTCAGCCCTCGTTTTTAGTCGGCTTTGTGAGTGTACATTTATGTTCACTCCGGAACCTGAAATTCCCCATAAATCAATTTGTGACGATTGTACATCCACTAAGAAAAGTCTGTGAAAACTTAAAAACATCAATGGGGAAGTCAACATACAAGTGTAAGTAAAAATGAATGCAAATAAGTTAGAAATTGTGCTACTAATGCACATGGCGGCACAAAAACCTTAATATGTTTTTGTTTCGAAATTGTAGAAATTAAACATGTTCCTTCTTCAGAAGTTCCAGCTAACGTTAGTTTGCTAATTAATTTGCTAGCTATCATACAGTAGGCGTATAATTAAATATTTAATATAAGTGGATATGCACTCATAATTGACTGTAGCGCATATAAAGCCATCGTGGGATGAACGAATTACGAATTTCCGGCCAAGGGTTGTCCACTTACAAATCATTCCTTCCTCCCTCACCCCTTGCCCTGCAAGTGTACACTCGTCAGTCGTCATGATACGTCATCAGAAGTGTCCACTTATTTGAGGGATGAGGGGATAAGGTCTTTTAAGTGTTTGCATCAATCATGTGACTGCTCACACATGTACGTACATGCATGGCTGTAAAGTGCGACCAATTTATAAAGTGCACCAAAATATTTTTCTGTGCGACCAGGAGTTTTATTTTGGGAGCACTGTGCAACTATGCCATTTCTTTCCCAGATAATAATTGTTATGAAAGGCTTCACTGCAGCATGTTTCAGGGTGCCCTAGAGAAGGGTGCCCTAGAGACACAACATGTTACGGTGACACCACTACTACAGTGAAGGGTGCCCTAGAGAAGGGTGCCCTAGAGAAGGGTGCCCTAGAGAAGGGTGCCCTAGAGACACAACATGTTACAGTGGCACCAGTACTACAGAGAAGGGTGCCCTAGAGAAGGGTGCCCTAGAGAAGGGTGCCCTAGAGAAGGGTGCCCTAGAGACACAACATGTTACGGTGGCACCAGTACTACAGAGAAGGGTGCCCTAGAGAAGGGTGCCCTAGAGAAGGGTGCCCTAGAGAAGGGTGCCCTAGAGAATGGTGCCCTAGAGAAGGGTGCCCTAGAGAAGGGTGCCCTAGAGAAACAACGTGTTACGGTGGCACCAGTACTACAGAGAAGGGTGCCCTAGAGAAACAAGGTGTTACGGTGACACCAGTACTACAGAGAAGGGTGCCGTAGAGAAGGGTGTCCTAGAGAAGGGTGCCCTAGAAAAACAACGTGTTACGGTGGCACCAGTACTACAGAGAAGGGTGTCCTAGAGAAGGGTGCCCTAGAGAAGGGTGCCCTAGAGAAGGGTGCCCTAGAGAAACAACGTGTTAAGGTGACACCACTACTACAGAGAAGGGTGCCCTAGGGAATGGTGCCCTAGAGAAACAACGTGTTATGGTGACACCACTACTACAGTGAAGGGTGCCCTAGAGAAGGGTGCCCTAGAGAAACAACGTGTCACGGAGACACCACTACTACAGAGAAGGATGCCCTAGAGAAGGGTGTCCTAGAGAAGGGTGCCCTAGAGAAGGGTGCCCTAGAGAAGGGTGCCCTAGAGAAACAACGTGTTACGGTGACACCACTACTACAGTGAAGGGTGCCCTAGAGAAGGGTGCCCTAGAGAAACAACGTGTGACGGTGACACCACTACTACAGAGAAGAGTGCCCTGGAGAAACAACGTGTTACGGTGACACCACTACTACAGAGAAGGGTGCCCTAGAGAAGGGTGCCCTAGAGAAGGGTGCCCTAGAGAAACAACGTGTTACGGTGACACCACTACTACAGAGTGGGGGTGCCCTAGAGAAGGGTGTCCTAGAGAAGGTTGCCCTAGAGAAGGGTGCCCTAGAGAAGGGTGCCCTAGAGAAACAACGTGTTACGGTGACACCACTACTACAGTGAAGGGTGCCCTAGAGAAGGGTGCCCTAGAGAAACAACGTGTCACGGTGACACCACTACTACAGAGAAGAGTGCCCTGGAGAAACAACGTGTTACGGTGACACCACTACTACAGAGAAGGGTGCCCTAGAGAAGGGTGCCCTAGAGAAGGGTGCCCTAGAGAAACAACGTGTTACGGTGACACCACTACTATAGAGAAGGGTGCCCTAGAGAAACAACGTGTTACGGTGACACCACTACTACAGAGTGGGGGTGCCCTAGAGAAGGGTGCCCTAGAGAAGGGTGCCCTAGAGAAACAATGTGTTACGGTGGCACCACTACTACAGTGAAGGGTGCCCTAGAGAAAGGTGCCCTAGAGAAAGAACGTGTTACGGTGGCACCACTACTATAGAGAACGGTGCCCTAGAGAAACAACGTGTTACGGTGACACCACTACTACAGAGTGGGGGTGCCCTAGAGAAGGGTGTCCTAGAGAAGGGTGCCCTAGAGAAGGGTGCCCTAGAGAAGGGTGCCCTAGAGAAACAACGTGTTATGGTGACACCACTACTACAGTGAAGGGTGCCCTAGAGAAGGGTGCCCTAGAGAAACAATGTGTCACGGTGACACCACTACTACAGAGAAGAGTGCCCTGGAGAAACAACGTGTTACGGTGACACCACTACTACAGAGAAGGGTGCCCTAGAGAAGGGTGCCCTAGAGAAGGGTGCCCTAGAGAAACAACGTGTTACGGTGACACCACTACTATAGAGAAGGGTGCCCTAGAGAAACAACGTGTTACGGTGACACCACTACTACAGAGTGGGGGTGCCCTAGAGAAGGGTGCCCTAGAGAAGGGTGCCCTAGAGAAACAATGTGTTACGGTGGCACCACTACTACAGTGAAGGGTGCCCTAGAGAAAGGTGCCCTAGAGAAACAACGTGTTACGGTGGCACCACTACTACAGTGAAGGGTGCCCTAGAGAAACAACGTGTTACGGTGGCACCACTACTACAGTGAAGGGTGCCCTAGAGAATGGTGCCCTAGAGAAACAACGTGTTACGGTGACACCACTACTACAGTGAAGGATGCCCTAGAGAATGGTGCCCTAGAGAAACAACGTGTTACGGTGGCACCACTACTATAGAGAAGGGTGCCCTAGAGAAACAACGTGTTACGGTGGCCCCACTACTATAGAGAAGGGTGCCCTAGAGAAACAACGTGTTACGGTGACACCACTACTACAGAGAAGGGTGCCCTAGAGAAGGGTGACCTAGAGAAACAACGTGTTACGGTGACACCACTACTATAGAGAAGGGTGCCCTAGAGAAACAACGTGTTACGGTGGCACCACTACTACAGAGAAGGGTGCCCTAGAGAAACAACGTGTTACGGTGACACCACTGCTATAGAGAAGGGTGCCCTAGAGAAACAACGTGTTACGGTGACACCACTACTATAGAGAAGGGTGCCCTAGAGAAACAACGTGTTACGGTGACACCACTACTACAGAGAAGGGTGCCCTAGAGAAGGGTGCCCTAGAGAAACAACGTGTTACGGTGACACCACTACTATAGAGAAGGGTGCCCTAGAGAAACAACGTCTTACAGTGACACCACTACTATAGAGAAGGGTGCCCTAGAGAAACAACGTGTTACGGTGACACCACTACTACAGAGAAGGGTGCCCTAGAGAAGGGTGCCCTAGAGAAGGGTGTCCTAGAGAAACAACGTGTTACGGTGGCACCACTACTACAGAGAAAACTGCTTGATCTGACCCACATTACTGCTGCACATTTTCGTTTCTTTCTATAGCGGATCGCCGGGACCACATTTTACATTTAGAAACAATATATTGATAAGTTCGAAAAAATACTCCTGTGTTGACGTTGTTAACCATTTGTTTACTTTACCAGTATATCCAATCATTTGGGGGCACAGAATGAAAGGAACATGGATGGTTTCTTCTGCAGATCAATGATCACAGGACAGAGTTTCTAAACCAGACATACTGTACTGTCTGATCGCAGAGTTTCTAAACCAGACATACTGTACTGTCTGATCACAGAGTTTCTAAACCAGACATACTGTACTGTCTGATCACAGAGTTTCTAAACCAGACATACTGTACTGTCTGATCACAGAGTTTCTAAACCAGACATACTGTACTGTCTGATCACAGAGTTTCTAAACCAGACATACTGTACTGTCTGATCACAGAGTTTCTAAACCAGACATACTGTACTGTCTGATCACAGAGTTTCTAAACCAGACACACTGTACTGTCTGATCACAGAGTTTCTAAACCAGACATACTGTACTGTCTGATCACAGAGTTTCTAAACCAGACATACTGTACTGTCTGATCACAGAGTTTCTAAACCAGACATACTGTACTGTCTGATCACAGAGTTTCTAAACCAGACATACTGTACTGTCTGATCACAGAGTTTCTAAACCAGACATACTGTACTGTCTGATCACAGAGTTTCTAAACCAGACATACTGTACTGTCTGATCACAGAGTTTCTAAACCAGACACACTGTACTGTCTGATCACAGAGTTTCTAAACCAGACATACTGTACTGTCTGATCACAGAGTTTCTAAACCAGACATACTGTACTGTCTGATCACAGAGTTTCTAAACCAGACATACTGTACTGTCTGATCACAGAGTTTCTAAACCAGACATACTGTACTGTCTGATCACAGAGTTTCTAAACCAGACATACTGTACTGTCTGATCACAGAGTTTCTAAACCAGACATACTGTACTGTCTGATCACAGAGTTTCTAAACCAGACATACTGTACTGTCTGATCACAGAGTTTCTAAAACAGACATACTGTACTGTTTGATCACAGAGTTTCTAAACCAGACACACTGTACTGTCTGATCACAGAGTTTCTAAACCAGACATACTGTACTGTTTGTCTTTGATTTTATACTGATAGATTTTATACAAGATAGAACTGCCAAAGGGGGCGAAGTTGCAGTCTACCGCAGAGATAGCCTGCAAAGTAATGTCATACTTTTCAGTTCCATACCCAAACAGTTCGAACTACTAATTTTAAAAATTGCTCTCTCCAGAAATAAGTCTCTCACTGTTGCCGCCTGCTACCGACCCCCCTCATCTCCCAGCTGTGCCCTGGACACCATTTGTGAATTGATCGCCCCCCATCTAGCTTCAGAGTTTGTTCTGTTAGGTGACCTAAACTGGGATATGCTTAACACCCCAGCAGTCCTACAATCTAAGATAGATGCCCTCAATCTCACACAAATCATCAAGGAACCCAACAGGTACAACCCTAAATCTGCCCTCGACCAGCACAAAAACATCCTGTGGCGGACTGCAATAGCATCGAATAGTCCCCGCGATATGCAACTGTTCAGGGAAGTCAGGAACTAATACACGCAGTCAGTCAGGAAAGCAAAGGCCAGCTTATTCAAGCAGAAATTTGCATCCTGTAGCTCTAACTCCAAAAAGTTCTGGGACACTGTAAAATCCATGGAGAACAAGAGCACCTCCTCCCAGCTGCCCACTGCACTGAGGCTAGGTAACACGGTCACCACTGATAAATCCATGATAATCGAAAACTTCAACAAGCATTTCTCAACGGCTGGCCATGCCTTCCTCCTGGCTACTCCAACCTCGGGCAACAGCTCCGCCCCCTCTCCCCGCAGCTACTCGCCCAAGCCTCCCCAGCTTATCCTTTACCCAAATCCAGATCGCAGATGTTCTGAAAGAGCTGCAAAACCTGGACCCATACAAATCAGCTGGTCTTGACAATCTGGACCCTCTATTTCTGAAACTATCCACCGCCATTGTCGCAACCCCTATTACCAGCCTGTTCAACCTCTCTTTCATATCGTCTGAGATCCCCAAGGATTGGAAAGCTGCCATAGTCATCCCCCTCTTCAAAGGGGGAGACACCCTGGACCCAAACTGTTACAGACCTATATCCATCCTGCCCTGCCTATCGAAGATCTTCGAAAGCCTGGTCAACAAACAGATCACTGACCATCTCGAATCCCACCGTACCTTCTCCGCTGTGCAATCTGGTTTCCGAGCCGGTCACAGGTGCACCTCAGCCACGCTCAAGGTATTAAACGATATCATAACCGCCATCGATAACAAACAGCACTGTCACCATATTCTTATTGGCAGACTCAGTAGCCTCGGTTTTTCTAATGACTGCCTTGCTTGGTTTACCAACTACTTTGCAGACAGAGTTCAGTGTGTCAAATCGGAGGGCATGTTGTCCGGTCCTCTGGCAGTCTCTATGGGGTGCCACAGAGTTCAATTCTCGGGCCGACTCTTTTCTCTGTATATATCAATGATGTTGCTCTTGCTGCGGGCGATTCCCTGAATCAACTCTACGCAGACGACACCATACTGTATACTTCTGGCCCTTCCTTGGACACTGTGCTATCTAACCTCCAGACGAGCTTCAATGTCATACAACACTCATTCCGTGGCCTCCAACTGCTCTTAAACGCTAGTAAAACCAAATGCATGCTTTTCAAACATTCGCTGCCTGCCCCCGCACACCCGACTAGCATCACCACCCTGGATGGTTCCGACCTAGAATATGTGGACATCTATAAGTACCTAGGTGTCTGGCTAGACTGTAAACTCTCCTTACAGACTCATATCAAACATCTCCAATCTAAAATCAAATCTAGAGTCGGCTTTCTATTCCGCAACAAAGCCTCCTTCACTCACGCCGCCAAACTTACCCTAGTAAAACTGACTATCCTACCGATCCTCGACTTCGGCGATGTCATCTACAAAATAGCTTCCAATACTCTACTCAGCAAACTGGATGCAGTTTATCACAGTGCCATCCGTTTTGTTACTAAAGCACCTTATACCACCCACCACTGCGACCTGTATGCTCTAGTCGGCTGGTCCTCGCTACATATTCGTCGCCAGACCCACTGGCTCCAGGTCATCTAAAAGTTTGGACACACCCACTTCACCATTTCCGGTCACAACTTGCAGACTTGTTTACGTGTTGCTGTGCATTTTGTTGCCAACCTATTTTGCTACCTGACAACTTTACGGTTTTTACTTTTTAATTACCGTTTATATTTTTGTTTTTTCCCTCAACTTTTTCACTCCGGACGCTTTATCTGGACATGGTTCGTCAGGACCTCCACCAGCCGAAGCTAAGTAGTAACATTAACAGGATGCCTTCTAATTGCAGTCGCTGTACTCATAATATACAGGAGAACGATCGCCTTACGGCGAGGATAGCTGTGCTACAAGCCCAGCTTCAGACGCAATCGTTAGGCAAGGGTAAAACAGCGTCTGTGCCACCAGTAAATACAGATAGTAACGTTAGTATAAATCCCCTCGCACGGTCCCCGCAGCCGGACAACTTTCTCACGGTTTCTGGAAGGAAATGCTGTAGGAATGCTCAACCGGTGTCGCTCACTCAGCCAACATAAATTTTCAACCGGTTTTCCCCATTAAGCAGCGAGTCGGAGTCAGAGGCCGAGCCTTCTCTTGTCTCTACTCCTCCCGTTACGGGGTCTGAGACGCTTCCCACCATTAGCTCTGACAAATTGAAAACTCTAGTCATTGGCGACTCCATTACCCGCAGTATTAGACTTAAAACGAATCATCCAGCGATCATACACTGTTTACCAGGGGGCAGGGCTACTGACGTTAAGGATAATCTGAAGATGGTGCTGGCTAAAGCTAAAACTGGTTATCCACGTCGGCACCAACGATGTTAGGATGAAACAGTCAGAGATCACCAAGCGCAACATAGCTTCAGCGTGTAAATCAGCTAGAAAGATGTGTCGGCATCGAGTAATTGTCTCTGGCCCCCTCCCAGTTAGTGGGAGTGATGATCTCTACAGCAGAGTCTCACAACTCAATCGCTGGTTGAAAACTCTTTTCTGCCCCTCCCAAAAGATAGAATTTGTAGATAATTGGCCCTCTTTCTGGGACTCACCCACAAACAGGACCAAGCCTGACCTGCTGAGGAGTGACGGACTCCATCCTACCTGGAGGGGTGCACTCATCTTATCTACCAACATAGACAGGGCTCTAACTCCTCTAGCTCCACAATGAAATAGGGTGCAGGCCAGGCAGCAGGCTGTTAGCCAGCCTGCCAGCATAGTGGATTCTGCCACTAGCACAGTCAGTGTAGTCAGCTCAGCTATCCCATTGAGACCGTGTCTGTGCCTCGACCTAGGTTGGGTAAAACTAAACATGGCGGTGTTCGCCTTAGCAATCTCACTAAGATAAAGACCTCCTCCATTCCTGTCATTATTGAAAGAGATCATGACACCTCACATCTCAAAATAGGGCTACTTAATGTTAAATCCCTTACTTCAAAGGCAATTATAGTCAATGAACTAATCACTGATCATAATGTTGATGTGATTGGCCTGAATGAAACATGGCTTAAGCCTGATGAATTTACTGTGTTAAATGAGGCCTCACCTCCTGGCTACACTAGTGACCATATCCCCCGTGCATCCCGCAAAGGCGGAGGTGTTGCTAACATTTACGATAGCAAATTCCAATTTACAAAAAAAAAATGACGTTTTCGTCTTTTGAGCTTCTAGTCATGAAATCTATGCTGCCTATCAATCACTTTTTATAGCTACTGTTTACAGGCTTCCTGGGCCATATACAGCGTTCCTCAATGAGTTCCCCGAATTGCTATCGGACCTTGTAGTCATAGCAGATAATATTCTAGTCTTTGGTGACTTTAATATTCACATGGAAAAGTCCACAGACCCACTCCAAAAGGCTTTCGGAGCCATCATCGACTCAGTGGGTTTTGTCCAAAATGTCTCTGGACCCACTCACTGTCACAGTCATACTCTGGACCTAGTTTTGTCCCATGGAATAGATGTTGTGGATCTTAATGTTTTTCCTCATAATCCTGGACTATCAGACCACCATTTTATTACGTTTGCAATTGCAACAAATAATCTGCTCAGACCCCAACCAAGGAACATCAAAAGTCGTGTTATAAATTCACAGACACCACAAAGATTCCTTGATGTCCTTCCAGATTCCCTCTGTCTACCCAAGGACGCTGGAGGACAAAAATCAGTTAACCACCTAACTGAGGAACTCAATTTAACCTTGCGCAATACCCTAGATGCAGTTGCACCCCTAAAAACTAAAAACATTTCTCATAAGAAACTAGCTCCCTGGTACACAGAAAATACCCGAGCTCTGAAGCAAGCTTCCAGAAAATTGGAATGGAAATGGCGCCACATCAAACTGGAAGTCTTCCGACTAGCTTGGAAAGACAGTACCGTGCAGTACCGAAGAGCCCTTACTGCTGCTCGATTATCCTATTTTTCTAACTTAATTGAGGAAAATAAGAACAATCCGAAATTCCTTTTTGATACTGTCGCAAAGCTAACTAAAAAGCAGCATTCCCCAAGAGAGGATGGCTTTCACTTCAGCAGTGATAAATTCATGAACTTCTTTGAGGAAAAGATCATGATTATTAGAAAGCAAATTACGGACTCCTCCTTAAATCTGCGTATTCCTTCAAAGCTCAGTTGTCCTGAGTCTGCACAACTCTGCCAGGACCTAGGATCAAGAGAGACGCTCAAGTGTTTTAGTACTATATCTCTTGACACAATGATGACAATAATCATGGCCTCTAAACCTTCAAGCTGCATACTTGACCCTATTCCAACTAAACTACTGAAAGAGCTGCTTCCTGTGCTTGGCCCTCCTATGTTGAACATAATAAACGGCTCTCTATCCACCGGATGTGTACCAAACTCACTAAAAGTGGCAGTAATAAAGCCTCTCTTGAAAAAGCCAAACCTTGACCCAGAAAATATAAAAAACTATCGGCCTATATCGAATCTTCCATTCCTCTCAAAAATTTTAGAAAAGGCTGTTGCGCAACAACTCACTGCCTTCCTGAAGACAAACAATGTATACGAAATGCTTCAGTCTGGTTTTAGACCCCATCATAGCACTGAGACGGCACTTGTGAAGGTGGTAAATGACATTTTAATGGCATCGGACCGAGGCTCTGCATCTGTCCTCGTGCTCCTAGACCTTAGTGCTGCTTTTGATACCATCGATCAACACATTCTTTTGGAGAGATTGGAAACCCAAATTGGTCTACACGGACAAGTTCTGGTCTGGTTTAGATCTTATCTGTCAGAAAGATATCAGTTTGTCTCTGTGAATGGTTTGTCCTCTGACAAATCAACTGTACATTTCGGTGTTTCTCAGGGTTCCGTTTTAGGACCACTATTGTTTTCACTATATATTTTACCTCTTGGGGATGTCATTCGAAAACATAATGTTAACTTTCACTGCTATGCGGATGACACACAGCTGTACATTACAATGAAACATGGAGAAGCACCAAAATTGCCCTCGCTAGAAGCATGTGTTTCAGACATAAGGAAGTGGATGGCTGCAAACTTTCTACTTTTAAACTCGGACAAAACAGAGATGCTTGTTCTAGGTCCCAAGAAACAAAGAGATCTTCTGTTGAATCTGACAATTAACCTTAATGGTTGTACAGTCGTCTCAAATAAAACTGTGAAGGACCTCTGCGTTACTCTGAACCCTGATCTCTCTTTTGAAGAACATATCAAGACCATTTCAAGGACAGCTTTTTTCCATCTACGTAACATTGCAAAAATCAGAAACTTGCTGTCCAAAAATGATGCAGAAAAATGAATCCATGCTTTTGTCACTTCTAGGTTAGACTACTGCAATGCTCTACTTTCCGGCTACCCGGATAAAGCACTAAATAAACTTCAGTTAGTGATAAATACGGCTGCTAGAATCCTGACTAGAACCAAATAATTTGATCATATTACTGTGATAGCCTCTGCCAGTGCTAGCCTCTCTACACTGGCTTCCTGTCAAGGCAAGATCTGATTTCAAGGTTTTACTGCTAACCTACAAAGCATTACATGGGCTTGCTCCTACCTATCTCTCTGATTTGGTCCTGCCATACATATCTACACGTACGCTACGTTCACAAGACGCAGGCCTCCTAATTGTCCCTAGAATTTCTAAGCAAACAGCTGGAGGCAGGGCTTTCTCATATAGAGCTCCATTTTTATGGAACGGTCTGCCTACCCATGTCAGAGACGCAAACTAGGTCTCAACCTTTAAGTCTTTACTGAAGACTCATCTCTTCAGTGGGTCATATGATTGAGTGTAGTCTGGCCCAGAAGTGGGAAGGTGAACGGAAAGGCTCTGGAGCAACAAACCGCCCTTGCTGTCTCTGCCTGGCCGGTTCCCCTCTTTCCACTCGGATTCTCTGCCTCTAACCCTATTACAGGGGCTGAGTCACTGGCTTACTGGGGCTCTTTCATACCGCCCCTGGGAGGGGTGCGTCACCTGAGTGGGTTGAGTCACTGATGTGATCTTCCTGTCTGGGTTGCCCCCCCCCCCCCCCCCCTTGGGTTGTGCCATGGCCGAGATCTTTATGGACTATACTCGGCCTTGTCTCAGGATGGTAAGTTGGTGGTTGAAGATATCCCTCTAGTGGTGTGGGGGGTGTGCTTTGGCAAAGTGGGTGGGGTTTTATCCTTCCTGTTTGGCCCTGTCCAGGGTGTCCTCGAATGGGGCCACAGTGTCTCCTGACCCCTCCTGTCTCAGCCTCCAGTATTTATGCTGCAGTAGTTTATGTGTCGGGGGGCTAGGGTCAGTTTGTTATATCTGGAGAACTTCTCCTGTCCTATTCGGTGTCCTGTGTGAATTTAAGTGTGCCCTCTCTAATTCTCTCTTTCTCTCTTTCTTTCTCTCTCTCGGAGGACCTGTGCCCTAGGACCATGCCTCAGGACTACCTGACATGATGACTCCTTGCTCTCCCCAGTCCACCTGGCTGTACTGCTGCTCCAGTTTCAACTGTTCTGCCTTATTATTATTGGACCATGTGGGTCATTTATGAACATTTGAACATCTTGGCCATGTCTGTTTTAATCTCCACCCGGCACAGCCAGAAGAGGACAGGCCACCCCACATAGCCTGGTTCCTCTCTAAGTTTATTCCTAGGTTTTGGCCATTCTAGGGAGTTTTTCCTAGCCACCGTGCTTCTAAACCTGCATTGCTTGCAGTTTGGGGTTTTAGGCTGGGTTTCTGTACAGCACTTTGAGATATCAGCTGATGTACGAAGGGCAATATAAATACATTTGATTTCATTTGATTTGAAGACCATGCTAGGTAAAGTTCTGCCTTATCTCAGTTCACTGGTCACGATGGCAACACCCACCCGTAGCATGCGCTCCAGCAGGTGTATCTCACTGATCATCCCTAAAGCCAACACCTCATTTGGCCCACCGAATTGACCTACCTCATCCCCATACTGTTTTTATTTATTTACTTTTCTGCTCTTTTGCACACCAGTATATCTTCCTGCACATGACCATCTGATCATTTATCACTCCAGTGTTAATCTGCTCAATTGTAATTATTCGCCTACCTCCTCATGCCTTTTGCACACAATGTATATATAGACTCTTTTTTTTCTTTTTTTCTACTGTGTTATTGACTTGTTTATTGTTTACTCCATGTGTAACTCTGTGTTGTTGTCTGTTCACACTGCTATGCTTTATCTTGGCCAGGTCGCAGTTGTAAATGAGAACTTGTTCTCAACTAGCCTACCTGGTTAAATAAAGGTGAAAAAAATAAAAAATAAATAAAAAAACAGGTAACGAGTGGACAAAATAAGAAATTACAGGTCTGTGAGAGCCAGAAGTCTTGCGTGTTTGTAGGTGACCAAATACTTATTTTCTGGTATTTGCTGGTATTTTGGCCCATTCCTCCAGGCAGATCTCCTCTAGAGCAGTGATGTTTTGGGGCTTTTGCTGGGCAACACGGTCTTTCAACTCCCTCCAAAGATTTTCTATGGTGTTGAGATCTGGAGACTGGCTAGGCCACTCCAGGACCTTGAAATGCTTCTTACAAAGCCACTCCTTCGTTGCCCGGGCAGGGTGTTTGGGATCATTGTCATGCTGAAAGACCCAGCAACATTTCATCTTCAATGCCCTTGCTGATGGAAGGAGGTTTTCACTCAAAATCTCACAATACATGGCCCCATTCATTCTTTCCTTTACACAGTCGTCCTGGTCCCTTTGCAGAAAAACATGTTTCCACCCCCATGCTTCACAGTAAGTATGGTGTTCTTTGGATGCAACTCAGCATTCTTTGTTCTCCAAACACGACGAGTTTAGTTTTTACCAAAAAGTTATATTTTGGTTTCATCTGACCATATGACATTCTCCCAATCTTCTTCTGGATCACCCAAATGCTCTCTAGCAAACTTCAGACGGGCCTGGACATGTACTGGCTTAAGCAGGGGGACACGTCTGGCACTGCAGGATTTGAGTCCCTGGCGGCGTAGTGTGTTACTGATGGTAGGCTTTGTTACTTTGGTCCCAGCTCTCTGCAGATCATTCACTAGGTCTCCCCGTGTGGTTCTGGGATTTTTGCTTCTGATCATTTTGACCCCACGGGGTAAGATCTTGCGTGGAGCCCCAGATCGAGGGAGATTATCAGTGGTCTTCTATGTCTTCCATTTCCTAATAATTGCTCCCACAGTTGATTTCTTCAAACTAAGCTGCTTACCTATTGTAGATTCAGTCTTCCCAGCCTGGTGCAGGTCTACAATTTTGTTTCTGGTGTCCTTTGACAGCTCTTTGGTCTTGGCCATAGTGGAGTTTGGAGTGTGACTGTTTGAGGTTGTGGACAGGTGTCTTTTATACTGATAACAAGTTCCAACAGGTGCCATTAATACAGGTAATGAGTGGAGGACAGAGGAGTCTCTTAAAGAAGAAGTTACAGGTCTGTGAGAGCCAAAAATCTTGCTTGTTTGTAGGTGACCAAATACTTATTTTCCACCATAATTTGCAAATAAATTCATAAAAACCCTACAATGTGATTTTCTGCATTTATTTTTCTAATTTTGTCTGTCATAGTTGAAGTGTACCTCTGTTGAAAATTACAGGCCTCTCTCATCTTTTTAAGTGGGAGAACTTGCACAATTGGTGGCTGACTAAATATTAAACCTAGGCATTGAGTGACAATTAGAGATGTTGCACCTCTGGAGGGACCAGTTAATCCACATGTGTGGGGGGTGGGACAAAAGAGCTATCTAAGGCATGTTGAGTGGGACTAGGGGGCTCTACAGTGAAATATAACAATAAGAACTAACTGAAACAGCAGAAGACAAGGCATATTGACATTAGAGAGAGGCATAAAGCAATCGCAGGTGTTGATCAGGAAAGCTAAGACAACAACGGGTAAATGGCGATGAAATGGCAGAGAGGGTCAGTTAGGTACACACAGGACCTGAGTTCGAGGGTGGGGCCGACAGATAAACAAAATGAGGTACCGTGTTAGGGAACTGTCCAGCAGGCATCAGCTGTGTAGCCGAGTGATCATAGGGTCCAATGAGCAGCAATAGGTGAGTCAGGGAGCAGTTCGATAGTCGCTACTACGCTAGGCAAGCTGGAGACACCGCGTTCAGAAAGCTAGCTAGGGGCTGGCAGATGGGTCTTCGGCGACAATGCAACGGAAAAGCCTGTTGAAACCACATTGGGCGATTACGTCGGCAGACCAGTCGTGGATCCGCGGGGCTCCGTGTCGACAATAAAGGGTCCAGGCCAATTGGAAAAAGAGTTATTGTAACCAAAGAAATAGCTGGTATACTTCATCGGCTAGCCGGGAGATGGGCTTAACTCGAGGCCAGCTCAAGGCTAACTGGTGCTTGCTTCGGGACAGAGGCTTTAGCCAACAATAGCCACTCGATTGCAGCTAGCTTGCTGCGATGAGCCGGTGTAATGGTCCAGAGCTTGTGGCAGGAATCTGGTGATGTGGTAGAGAGAAGCAGTCCGATATGCTCTGGGTTGATATCGCGCTGTGCAGACTGGCAGGTATTGACCGAGCTGAAGCTGGCTGGTGTCTGAGCTAAAGGTGAAGACCGCTAGCAGTGGTGAACAATGACTACTAGCTAGTAGCTAGTTAGCTGGCTAGCTTCTGATGGAGGTTCCAGTTATACGGTATAAAAACAGCAGATTCGTACCACACTTGGTGAGGCGGGTTGCAGGAAAGTATATTTAGTTTGTAGATGGAAAGTGATATTAAAATATATACGAAAAAAAACCTGAAGAAAGAAACTTTACACGGGACGGGACAAGACAAACACACGTCCGACTGCTACGCCATCTTGGATATAATGAATTACATGTCAATGTGTTTTGCAACGCTCGCACATGCTACGCGAGCGATATGGTCAGCATGTTACACACCTCTCTCTCTCTCTCTCTCTCTCTCTCTCTCTCCCTCCCTCCCTCCCTCCCTCCCTCCCTCCCTCTGTGTGAATAGTGATCATGTTTGTGGCTTCATCAGCTCTTTGCTCTTCTCTTCTCTATTAAGATTGATGGTCTGCTGGGCTGTAAATGACCATGTTAAGTCTAGCCAAGGCTGGGGGAGGACTTGATGGTCTGCTGGGCTATAAATGACCATGTTAAGTCTAGCCAGGGCTGGGGGAGGACTTGATGGTCTGCTGGGCTATAAATGACCATGTTAAGTCTAGCCAGGGCTGGGGGAGGACTTGATGGTCTGCTGGGCTATAAATGACCATGTTACATCTAGCCAGGGCTGGGGGAGGACTTGATGGTCTGCTGGGCTATAAATGACCATGTTGCGTCTAGCCAGGGCTGGGGGAGGACTTGATGGTCTGCTGGGCTATAAATAACCACGCTAAGTCTAGCCAGGGCTGGGGGAACACACACACACCCTCTCACCTCAATGACTGTCTGAACACACACTCACATACTAACACCCTCTCACCTCAATGGCTGTCTGAACAACATCTTCGTCAGGGTGGTGTGTGCGTCACATGACTGTTAGCCTGCTGAGCTAGAACCTAGGCTTTAGTATAGGGAGCTAAACTAAGACTTTGAGTCTCAGGCTGGTTACTCACCACCTCCTGCTACTGCTGGTCTGGTTGAGAGACACTGCTGGTCTGGTTGAGAGACACTGCTGGTCTGGTTGAGAGACACTGCTGGTCTGGTTGGGAGACACTGCTGGTCTGGTTGAGAGACACTGCTAGTCTGGTTGAGAGACACTGCTGGTCTGGTTGAGAGACACTGATGGCCCAATAAGTAAGAAAGATTTGAGTTTGACTTAAACAAGCAGACAGAGAGAGAGAGAGTGAGAGAGCGAGAGAGAGAGAGAGAGAGAGAGAGAGAGAGAGAGGGAGAGAGAGTGACAGAGACAGACAGACAGACAGACAGACAGACAGACAGACAGACAGACAGACAGACAGACAGACAGAGACTCTGCCTTCATCGTGACTGCCACACAGCCTACCACAGCTGTCAATGCCACTCACACACTACAACTTTCACACGTAAAGGTGACATTGACAGCTGTCTAGTGTGTGTGTTTACACGGAAAGATTATAGGATAATGTTGTGCCATAATGGTTTTTCATGTCCCCCATGGATCAGAGTTCAGCAGTCCGACTAATAGAATAACTGTTGGCCCTTCCTCTGGGCTGGTCCATAAATCACAGTTGTGGGGGTATTTGATGAAAACAGACTTAACAAGTGTAAAGAACACAATTAGAAGGATTCCTGCAACTATCGTCAAATATATTATTATATGCAGTGTACAACGAGTGTACAAAACATTAAGAACACCTGCTCTTTCCATGACACCGACTGACCAGTTGAATCCAGGTGAAAGCTATGATCCCTTATTGATGTAATTTGTTAAATCAACTTCAATGTAGATGAAGGGGAGGAGACAGGTTAAAGAAGGATTTTTAAGCCTTGAGACATTTGAGACATGGATTGTGTATGTGTGCCATTCAGAGGGTGAATGGGCAAGAACAAATATTGAAGTGCCTTTGAACGGGGTATGGTACTTGACATGGAATGACGAGTAACACATTTAATAAATAACGGACATGAAATGAGACAGGAACAGCGTCAGCAAACAGGTAACACAAACAAAAAACAATCAGTGCAGAGCTGGGGAACTGAGCTGGGGAACTGAGCTGGGGAACTGAGCTGGGGAACTGAGCAGGGGAACTGAGATGGGGAACTGAGCTGGGGAACTGAGCTGGGGAACTGAGCTGGGGAACTGAGCTGGGGAACTGAGCTGGGAGGGAACAGAGCTGGGAGGGAACAGAGCTGGGGAACAGAGTTGGGGAACTGAGATGGGAGGGAACAGAGCTGGGGAACAGAGCTGGGGAACAGAGCTGGGGAACTAAGCTGGGGAACTGAGCTGGGGAACTGAGCTGGGGAACTGAGCTGGGGAACAGAGCTGGGGAACAGAGCTGGGGAACTGAGCTGGGGAACTGAGCTGGGGAACAGAGGTGGGGAACAGAGCTGGGGAACTGAGCTGGGGAACTGAGCTGGGGAACAGAGCTGGGGAACAGAGCTGGGGAACTGAGCTGGGGAACTGAGCTGGGGAACAGAGCTGGGGAACTGAGCTGGGGAACTGAGCTGGGGAACAGAGCTGGGGAACTGAGCTGGGGAACAGAGCTGGGGAACTGAGCAGGGGAACAGAGCTGAGAAACAAATATAGGGGAGGTGATAACAGGTGAATAGTGAGTCCAGGAGACTCCTATATCGATGATGTGCGTGACGTGGGAAGGCAGGTGTGCGTAATGGATGAAAGGAATGCCTGATGCAAGGTAGCCTGGCACCCTCAGGCGCCAGGGGGAGGCACACTTGACAATACTAGGTGCCAGGCGCACCTATTTGTGTCAATAACTGCAATGCTGCTGGGTTTTCATGCTCAACAGTTACCCGTATGTACCTGGTAAGGGCCAGCCCTGGTTAAGGTCAGCCCTGGTTAAGATCAGCCGTAATAAAGGCCAGCCCTGGTTAAGGTCAGCCATAATAAAGACCAGCCCTGGTTAAGACTAGCCCTGGTTAAGGTCAGAAGTATTAAAGACCAGCCATGGTTAAGGTCAGCTGTAAGAAAGACCAGCCCATGTTAAGGTCAGCCCTGGTTAAGATCAGCCCTGGTTAAGGTTAGCCGTAATAAAGGCCAGTCCTGGTTAAGGTCAGCCGTAATAAAGACCAGTCCTGGTTAAGGTCAGCCCTGGTTAAGGTCAGCCCTGGTTAAGACCAGCCCTGGTTAAGGTCAGCTGTAATAAAGGCCAGCCCTGGTAAAGGCCAGCCCTGGTTAAGACCAGCCCTGCTGAGGTCAGCTGTAATAAAGACTAGCCCTGCTTAAGGTCAGCTGTAATAAAGACCAGCCCTGGTTAAGGTCAGCCGTAATAAAGGTCAGCCCTGGTTAATACCAGCCCTGGTTAAGGTCAGCCGTAATAAAGGCCAGCCTTGGTTAAGACCAGCCCTGGTTAAGTTCAGCCGTAATAAAGACCAGCCCTGGTTAACACCAGCCCTGGTTAAGGTCAGCCATAATAAAGGCCAGCCCTGGTTAAGGTCAGCCGTAATAAAGGTCAGCCCTGGTTAAGAACAGCCCTGGTTAAGGTCAGCCATAATAAAGGCCAGCCCTGGTTAAGAACAGCCCTGGTTAAGACCAGCCCTGGTTAAGCTCAGCCGTAATAAAGGCCAGCCCTGTTTAAGGCCAGCCGTGGTAAAGACCAACCCTGGTTAAGGTCAGCTGTAATAAAGGCCAGCCCTGGTAAAGGCCAGCCCTGGTTAAGACCAGCCCTGCTGAGGTCAGCTGTAATAAAGACTAGCCCTGCTTAAGGACAGCTGTAATAAAGACCAGCCCTGGTTAAGGTCAGCCGTAATAAAGGTCAGCCCTGGTTAATACCAGCCCTGGTTAAGGTCAGCCGTAATAAAGACCAGCCCTGGTTAAGGTCAGCCATAATAAAGGCCAGCCCTGGTTAAGGTCAGCCGTAATAAAGGTCAGCCCTGGTTAAGACCAGCCCTGGTTAAGGTCAGCTGTAATAAAGGCCAGCCCTGGTAAGAGCCAGCCCTGGTTAAGGTCAGCCGTAATAAAGACCAGCCCTGGTTAAGACCAGCCCTGGTTAAGGTCAGCCGTAATAAAGGCCAGCCCTGGTTATGGTCAGCCGTAATAAGACCAGCCCTGGTTAAGGTCAGCCCTGGTTAAGACCAGCCCTGGTTAAGATCAGCCATAATAAAGGCCAGCCTTGGTTAAGACCAGCCCTGGTTAAGTTCAGCCGTAATAAAGACCTGCCCTGGTTAAGGTCAGCCCTGGTTAAGGTCAGCCGTAATAAAGGCCAGCCCTGGTTAACGTCAGCTCTGGTTAAGACCAACCCTGTTTAAGGTCAGCCGTAATAAAAGCCAGCCCTGGTTAAGGCCAGCCCTGGTTAAGGTCAGTCGTAATAAAGGCCAGCCCTGGTTAACGTCAGCTCTGGTTAAGACCAGCCCTGGTTAAGGTCAGCCGTAATAAAGGCCAGCCCTGGTTAAGACCAGCCCTGGTTAAGGTCAGCCGTAAAAAAGGCCAGACCTGGTTGAGACCAGCCCTGGTAAGGTCAGCAGTAATAAAGGCCAGCCCTGGTTAAGACCAGCCCTGGTTAAGGTCAACCGTAATAAAGACCAGCCCTGGTTAAGGTCAGCCATAATAAAGGCCAGCCCTGGTTTATTTCAGCCGTAATAAAGGTTAGCCCTGGTAAAGGCCAGCCCTGGATAAGGTCAGCGGTAATAAAGGCCAGCCCTGGTTAAGAACAGCCCTGGTTAAGAACAGCCCTGGTTAAGGTCAACCATAATAAAGGCCAGCCCTGGTTAAGAACAGCCCTGGTTAAGACCAGCCCTGGTTAAGCTCAGCCGTAATAAAGGCCAGCCCTGTTTAAGGCCAGCCGTGGTAAAGACCAGCCCTGGTTAAGGTCAGCCGTAATAAAGACCAGCCGTAATAAAGACCAGCCCTGGTTAAGAACAGCCCTGGTTAAGGTCAGCCGTAATAAAGACCAGCCCTGGTTAAGACCAGCCCTGATAAAGGCCATGCCTGTTTAAGGTCAGCTGTAATAAAGGCCAGCCCTGGTTAAGACCAGCCCTGGTAAAGGCCAGCCCTGGTTAAGGTCAGCCGTAATAAAGATCAGCCCTGGTTAAGAGAAGCCCTGGTTAAGGTCAGCCGTAATAAAGATCAGCCCTTGTTAAGACCAGCCCTGGTTAAGGTCAGCGTAATAAAGACCAGCCCTGGTTAAGACCAGCCCTGGTTAAGGTCAGCCGTAATAAAGGCCAGCCCTGGTTAAGACCAGCCCTGGTAAAGGCCAACCCTGGTTAAGGTCAGCCGTAATAACGGCCAGCCCCGGTTAAGCCAAGCCATGGTAAATGCCAGGATTAGTTAAGGTCAGCCGTAATAAAGACCAGCCCTGGTTAAGACCAGCCCTGGTTAAGGTCAGCCTTAATAAAGGGCAGCCCTGGTTAAGACCAGCCCTGGTTAAGGTCAGCCGTAAAAAAGGCCAGCCCTGGTTAAGTCCAGCCCTGGTTAAGGTCAGCCGTAATAAAGACCAGCCCTGGTTAATGTCAGCCCTGGTTAAGGTCAGCCGTAATAAAGGCCCGCCCTGGTTAAGACCAGCCCTGGTAAAGGCCAGCCCTGGTTAAGGTCAGCCGTAATAAAGGCCAGCCCTGGTTAAGAACAGCCCTGGTAAAGGCCAGCCCTGGTTAAGGTCAGCCGTAATAAAGGCCAGCCCTGGTTAAGTCCAGCCCTGGTTAAGGTCAGCCGTAATAAAGACCAGCCCTGGTTAAGGTCAGCCCTGGTTAAGGTCAGCCGTAATAAAGACCAGCCCTGGTTAAGGTCAGCCGTAATAAAGACCAGCCCTGGTTAAGGTCAGCCCTGGTAAAGGCCAGGACTGGTTAAGGTCAGCCATAATAAAGGCCAGCCCTGGTTAAGAACAGCCCTGGTAAAGGTCAGCCGTAATAAAGACCAGCCCTGGTTAAGGTCAGCCGTAATAAATACCAGCCCTGGTTAAGACCAGCCCTGGTGAAGGCCAGCACTGGTTAAGGTCAGCCGTCATAAAGTCCAGCCCTGGTTAAGACCAGCCCTGGTAAAGGCCAGCCCTGGTTAAGGTCAGCCGTAATAAAGGCCAGGCCTTGTTAAGACCAGCCCTGTTTAAGACCAGCCCTGGTTAAGACCAGCCCCGGTTAAGGTCAGCCGTAATAAAGGCCAGCCCTGGTTAAGACCAGCCCTGGTTAAGGTCAGCCGTAATAAAGACCAGCCCTGGTTAAGACCAGCCCTGGTTAAGGTCAGCCGTAATAAAGGCCCGCCCTGGTTAAGACTAGCCCTGGTAAAGGCCAGCCCTGGTTAAGACCAGCCCTGCTGAGGTCAGCTGTAATAAAGACTAGCCCTGCTTAAGGACAGCTGTAATAAAGACCAGCCCTGGTTAAGGTCAGCCGTAATAAAGGTCAGCCCTGGTTAATACCAGCCCTGGTTAAGGTCAGCCGTAATAAAGACCAGCCCTGGTTAAGGTCAGCCATAATAAAGGCCAGCCCTGGTTAAGGTCAGCCGTAATAAAGGTCAGCCCTGGTTAAGACCAGCCCTGGTTAAGGTCAGCTGTAATAAAGGCCAGCCCTGGTAAGAGCCAGCCCTGGTTAAGGTCAGCCGTAATAAAGACCAGCCCTGGTTAAGACCAGCCCTGGTTAAGGTCAGCCGTAATAAAGGCCAGCCCTGGTTATGGTCAGCCGTAATAAGACCAGCCCTGGTTAAGGTCAGCCCTGGTTAAGACCAGCCCTGGTTAAGATCAGCCATAATAAAGGCCAGCCTTGGTTAAGACCAGCCCTGGTTAAGTTCAGCCGTAATAAAGACCTGCCCTGGTTAAGGTCAGCCCTGGTTAAGGTCAGCCGTAATAAAGGCCAGCCCTGGTTAACGTCAGCTCTGGTTAAGACCAACCCTGTTTAAGGTCAGCCGTAATAAAAGCCAGCCCTGGTTAAGGCCAGCCCTGGTTAAGGTCAGTCGTAATAAAGGCCAGCCCTGGTTAACGTCAGCTCTGGTTAAGACCAGCCCTGGTTAAGGTCAGCCGTAATAAAGGCCAGCCCTGGTTAAGACCAGCCCTGGTTAAGGTCAGCCGTAAAAAAGGCCAGCCCTGGTTGAGACCAGCCCTGGTAAGGTCAGCAGTAATAAAGGCCAGCCCTGGTTAAGACCAGCCCTGGTTAAGGTCAACCGTAATAAAGACCAGCCCTGGTTAAGGTCAGCCATAATAAAGGCCAGCCCTGGTTTATTTCAGCCGTAATAAAGGTTAGCCCTGGTAAAGGCCAGCCCTGGATAAGGTCAGCGGTAATAAAGGCCAGCCCTGGTTAAGAACAGCCCTGGTTAAGAACAGCCCTGGTTAAGGTCAACCATAATAAAGGCCAGCCCTGGTTAAGAACAGCCCTGGTTAAGACCAGCCCTGGTTAAGCTCAGCCGTAATAAAGGCCAGCCCTGTTTAAGGCCAGCCGTGGTAAAGACCAGCCCTGGTTAAGGTCAGCCGTAATAAAGACCAGCCGTAATAAAGACCAGCCCTGGTTAAGAACAGCCCTGGTTAAGGTCAGCCGTAATAAAGACCAGCCCTGGTTAAGACCAGCCCTGATAAAGGCCATGCCTGTTTAAGGTCAGCTGTAATAAAGGCCAGCCCTGGTTAAGACCAGCCCTGGTAAAGGCCAGCCCTGGTTAAGGTCAGCCGTAATAAAGATCAGCCCTGGTTAAGAGAAGCCCTGGTTAAGGTCAGCCGTAATAAAGATCAGCCCTTGTTAAGACCAGCCCTGGTTAAGGTCAGCGTAATAAAGACCAGCCCTGGTTAAGACCAGCCCTGGTTAAGGTCAGCCGTAATAAAGGCCAGCCCTGGTTAAGACCAGCCCTGGTAAAGGCCAACCCTGGTTAAGGTCAGCCGTAATAACGGCCAGCCCCGGTTAAGCCAAGCCATGGTAAATGCCAGGATTAGTTAAGGTCAGCCGTAATAAAGACCAGCCCTGGTTAAGACCAGCCCTGGTTAAGGTCAGCCTTAATAAAGGGCAGCCCTGGTTAAGACCAGCCCTGGTTAAGGTCAGCCGTAAAAAAGGCCAGCCCTGGTTAAGGTCAGCCGTAATAAAGACCAGCCCTGGTTAATGTCAGCCCTGGTTAAGGTCAGCCGTAATAAAGGCCCGCCCTGGTTAAGACCAGCCCTGGTAAAGGCCAGCCCTGGTTAAGGTCAGCCGTAATAAAGGCCAGCCCTGGTTAAGAACAGCCCTGGTAAAGGCCAGCCCTGGTTAAGGTCAGCCGTAATAAAGGCCAGCCCTGGTTAAGTCCAGCCCTGGTTAAGGTCAGCCGTAATAAAGACCAGCCCTGGTTAAGGTCAGCCCTGGTTAAGGTCAGCCGTAATAAAGACCAGCCCTGGTTAAGGTCAGCCGTAATAAAGACCAGCCCTGGTTAAGGTCAGCCCTGGTAAAGGCCAGGACTGGTTAAGGTCAGCCATAATAAAGGCCAGCCCTGGTTAAGAACAGCCCTGGTAAAGGTCAGCCGTAATAAAGACCAGCCCTGGTTAAGGTCAGCCGTAATAAATACCAGCCCTGGTTAAGACCAGCCCTGGTGAAGGCCAGCACTGGTTAAGGTCAGCCGTCATAAAGTCCAGCCCTGGTTAAGACCAGCCCTGGTAAAGGCCAGCCCTGGTTAAGGTCAGCCGTAATAAAGGCCAGGCCTTGTTAAGACCAGCCCTGTTTAAGACCAGCCCTGGTTAAGACCAGCCCCGGTTAAGGTCAGCCGTAATAAAGGCCAGCCCTGGTTAAGACCAGCCCTGGTTAAGGTCAGCCGTAATAAAGACCAGCCCTGGTTAAGACCAGCCCTGGTTAAGGTCAGCCGTAATAAAGGCCCGCCCTGGTTAAGACTAGCCCTGGTAAAGGCCAGCCCTGGTTAAGACCAGCCCTGGTTAAGGTCAGCCGTAATAAAGACCTGCCCTAGTTAAGACCAGCCCTGGTTAAGGTCAGCCGTAATAAAGGCCCGCCCTGGTTAAGACTAGCCCTGGTAAAGGCCAGCCCTGGTTAAGGTCAGACGTAATAAAGGCCAGCCCTGGTAAAGGCCAGCCCTGGTTAAGGTCAGACGTAATAAAGGCCAGCCCTGGTTAAGACCACCCCTGTTAAATTCCAGCCCTGGTAAAGTCAGCCGTAATAAATGCCAGCCCTGGTTAAGACCAGCCCTGGTAAAGTCAGCCGTAATAAAGGCCAGCCCTGGTTAAGACCAGCCCTGGTTAAGACCAGCCGTAATGAATGCCATGTCACATTCTGACCTTAGTTCCTTTTTTATGTCTTTGTGTTAGTTTGGTCATGGCGTGAGTTGGGGTGGGTATTTTGTTCTTTTTTTATTTTGTATTTCTGTGTTTGGCCTGGTATGGTTCTCAAGCAGATGCAGCTGTCGATCGTTGTCTCTGATTGAGAATCATACTTAGGAAGCCTGTTTTCCCCATTTTGGTTGTGGGTGGTTGTTTTCTGTGTCTGTGTCTTTCACACAGAACTGTTTCGTTTTCAGTTTGTGTAGTGTTCAATTTTGATTAAAAATATGAGGAACACTTACCACGCTGCGCATTGGTCCGATCCTTCTTACTCCTCCTCAGAAGAGGAGGACGAAAACCGTTACAGGCCAGCCATAGTTAGAAAGTTCTTCTGTAGTGTGCGTAGTGGTGAACGTAGAGCCCAACCCCATCATCATCAAACCTGGCCCTCTAAACTTTAGTTAGCTGCCAAACCAAACTCCAACCCTGGGGAACCTTTCTGTTTCAATCACCCTGCTCTCTCATGCCCAGTCACGCTTGTCGAGCCTCAGCTCTGGGACCGTCTGGACCACATCAGCACTGCACTGGAAATATTTTGACAAAGAAATGGGGGCCATTTGTGATGTCATGGGTCTAAGTATTGTAGGTCCACAACTGGCAGGCCAACTACAGAAAGGTTACGGGTCCACAACTCAACACTGTTGTACCTACCATCTAGTAATATGGACTGACTCACAGTGTGGAACACAGTTATACCTACCATCTAGCAATATGGACTGACTCACAGTGTTGAACACATTGATACCTACCATCTAGTAATATGGACTGACTCACAGTGTGGAACACATTGATACCTACCATCTAGTAATATGGACTGACTCACAGTGTTGAACACATTGATACCTACCATCTAGTAATATGGACTGACTCACAGTGTGGAACACATTGATACCTACCATCTAGTAATATGGACTGACTCACAGTGTGGAACACATTGATACCTACCATCTAGTAATATGGACTGACTCACAGTGTGGAACACATTGATACCTACCATCTAGCAATATGGACTGACTCACAGTGTTGAACACATTGATACCTACCATCTAGCAATATGGACTGACTCACAGTGTGGAACACATTGATACCTACCATCTAGTAATATGGACTGACTCACAGTGTGGAACACTGTTATACCTACCATCTAGCAATATGGACTGACTCACAGTGTGGAACACATTGATACCTACCATCTAGCAATATGGACTGACTCACAGTGTGGAACACATTGATACCTACCATCTAGCAATATGGACTGACTCACAGTGTGGAACACATTGATACCTACCATCTAGCAATATGGACTGACTCACAGTGTGGAACACTGTTATACCTACCATCTAGCAATATGGACTGACTCACAGTGTGGAACACATTGATACCTACCATCTAGCAATATGGACTGACTCACAGTGTGGAACACATTGATACCTACCATCTAGTAATATGGACTGACTCACAGTGTGGAACACATTGATACCTACCATCTAGCAATATGGACTGACTCACAGTGTTGAACACATTGATACCTACCATCTAGCAATATGGACTGACTCACAGTGTGGAACACTGTTATACCTACCATCTAGTAATATGGACTGACTCACAGTGTGGAACACATTGATACCTACCATCTAGTAATATGGACTGACTCACAGTGTTGAACACATTGATACCTACCATCTAGTAATATGGACTGACTCACAGTGTGGAACACATTGATACCTACCATCTAGTAATATGGACTGACTCACAGTGTGGAACACATTGATACCTACCATCTAGTAATATGGACTGACTCACAGTGTGGAACACATTGATACCTACCATCTAGCAATATGGACTGACTCACAGTGTTGAACACATTGATACCTACCATCTAGCAATATGGACTGACTCACAGTGTGGAACACATTGATACCTACCATCTAGTAATATGGACTGACTCACAGTGTGGAACACTGTTATACCTACCATCTAGCAATATGGACTGACTCACAGTGTGGAACACATTGATACCTACCATCTAGCAATATGGACTGACTCACAGTGTGGAACACATTGATACCTACCATCTAGCAATATGGACTGACTCACAGTGTGGAACACATTGATACCTACCATCTAGCAATATGGACTGACTCACAGTGTGGAACACTGTTATACCTACCATCTAGCAATATGGACTGACTCACAGTGTGGAACACATTGATACCTACCATCTAGCAATATGGACTGACTCACAGTGTGGAACACATTGATACCTACCATCTAGTAATATGGACTGACTCACAGTGTGGAACACATTGATACCTACCATCTAGCAATATGGACTGACTCACAGTGTTGAACACATTGATACCTACCATCTAGCAATATGGACTGACTCACAGTGTGGAACACTGTTATACCTACCATCTAGTAATATGGACTGACTCACAGTGTTGAACACTGTTATACCTACCATCTAGTAATATGGACTGACTCACAGTGTGCTACCATCTAGTAATATGGACTGACTCACAGTGTGCTACCATCTAGCAATATGGACTGACTCACAGTGTGGAACACTGTTATACCTACCATCTAGCAATATGGACTGACTCACAGTGTTGAACACTGTTATACCTACCATCTAGCAATATGGACTGACTCACAGTGTTGAACACTGTTATACCTACCATCTAGTAATATGGACTGACTCACAGTGTGCTACCATCTAGCTGATGTGTTAACGTTTCTCTTGTCGGAGCTACGGCTCTACGTTTCTACCTGCCGATGTCTCTACAGAGCAACAGACTGTGTGTCCTGCAGACAGGCCCAGAGAGACAGGCTGTGTGTCCTGCAGACAGGCCCAGAGAGACAGGCTGTGTGTCCTGCAGACAGGCCCAGAGAGACAGGCTGTGTGTCCTGCAGACAGGCCCAGAGAGACAGGCTGTGTGTCCTGCAGACAGGCCCAGAGAGACAGGCTGTGTGTCCTGCAGACAGGCCCAGAGAGACAGACTGTGTGATGTTTGTTGTGGTTTATATGTGTGCTTAAAGCTGATGTTAGTAACCAGGACCAATGGACCAGGAAACGAAAGGTTGCTGGTTCCAATCCCGAGCCGACGGGGTCAATAATCTGCCGATGTGCCCTTGAGAAAGGCCCTTAACTCCAATTGAAACTATGTGGCTCTGCTAAAATGACGTAAATCAGCTGTTATTCAACAGAACTGGAGCTCTGTGTTTGTCTCTGGCATTACAACACACAATAATATCATAATATAAATATATATAATAAGATTACAGCATCCATGTATTATTCAATAGGACACAGAGCCAGGGAACTGACTCACAGTATTGAACACTGTCTGGGGAGACAGGAATCCTAGTGGTTGTAGAGGACTGTCAGGGGAGACAGGAATAATAGTGGTTATATAGGACTGTCTGGGGAGACAGGAAACCTAGTGGTTATAGAGAACTGACTGGGGAGACAGGTAACCAAGTGGTTAGAGAGGACTGACTGGGGAGACAGGTAACCTAGTGGATATAGAGGAGTGTCTGGGGAGACAGGTAACCTAGTGGTTATAGAGGACTGACTGGGGAGACAGGTAACCTAGTGGTTATAGAGGACTGTCTGGGGAGACAGGTAACCTAGTGGTTGTAGAGGACTATCTGGGGAGACAGGTAACCTAGTGGTTATAGAGGACTGTCTGGGGAGACAGGTAACCTAGTGGTTATAGAGGACTGACTGGGGAGACAGGTAACCTAGTGGTTATAGAGGACTGTCTGGGGAGACAGGAATATTAGTGGTTATAGAGGACTGAGTGGGGAGACAGGTAACCTAGTGGTTATAGAGGACTGTCTGGGGAGACAGGAATATTAGTGGTTATAGAGGACTGTCTGGGGAGACAGGTAACCTAGTGGTTATAGAGGACTGTCTGGGGAGACAGGTAACCTAGTGGTTATAGAGGACTGACTGGGGAGACAGGTAACCTAGTGGTTGTAGAGGACTGTCTGGGGAGACAGGTAACCTAGTGGTTATAGAGGACTGTCTGGGGAGACAGGAATATTAGTGGTTATAGAGGACTGACTGGGGAGACAGGTAACCTAGTGTTTGTAGAGGACTGTCTGGGGAGACAGGTAACCTAGTGGTTATGGAGGACTGACTGGGGAGACCTGTAACCTAGTGGTTATAGAGGACTGGGGAGACAGGTAACCTAGTGGTTATAGAGGACTGACTGGGGAGACAGGTAACCTAGTGGTTATAGAGGACTGTTTGGGGAGACAGGTAACCTAGTGGTTATAGAGGACTGGGGAGACAGGTAACCTCGTGGATATAGAGGACTGTTTGGGGTGACACGTAACCTAGTGGTTATGGAGGACTGGGGAGACAGGTAACCTAGTGGATATAGAGGACTGACTGGGGAGACAGGTAACCTAGTGGTTATAGAGGACTGACTGGGGAGACAGGTAACCTAGTGGTTGTAGAGGACTGACTGGGGAGACAGGTAACCTAGTGGTTATAGAGGACTGACTGGGTAGACCGGTAACCTAGTGGTTGTAGAGGACTGACTGGGGAGACAGGTAACCTAGTGGTTATAGAGGACTGTTTGGGGAGACAGGTAACCTAGTGGTTATAAAGGACTGACTCAGGAGACAGGTAACCTAGTGTTTGTAGAGGACTGTCTGGGGAGACAGGTAACCTAGTGGTTATAGAGGACTGTCTGGGGAGACAGGAATTTTAGTGGTTATAGAGGACTGACTGGGGAGACCGGTAACCTAGTGGTTGTAGAGGACTGACTGGGGAGACAGGTAACCTAGTGGTTATAGAGGACTGGGGAGACAGGTAACCTAGTGGTTATAGAGGACTGACTGGGGAGACAGGTAACCTAGTGGATATAGAGGACTGTTTGGGGAGACAGGTAACCTAGTGGTTATGGAGGACTGGGGAGACAGGTAACCTAGTGGATATAGAGGACTGACTGGGGAGACAGGTAACCTAGTGGTTATATAGGACTGACTGGGGAGACAAGTAACCTAGTGGTTGTAGAGGACTGACTGGGGAGACAGGTAACCTAGTGGTTATAGAGGAATGACTGGGGAGACAGGTAACCTAGTGGATATAGAGGACTGTTTGGGGAGACAGGTAACCTAGTGGTTATGGAGGACTGGGGAGACAGGTAACCAATTGGATATAGAGGACTGTTTGGGGAGACAGGTAACCTAGTGGTTATGGAGGACTGGGGAGACAGGTAACCTAGTTGATATAGAGGACTGACTGGGGAGACAGGTAACCTAGTGGTTATATAGGACTGACTGGGGAGACAGGTAACCTAGTGGTTGTAGAGGACTGACTGGGGAGACAGGTAACCTAGTGGTTATAGAGGACTGACTGGGGAGACAGGTAACCTAGTGGATATAGAGGACTGTTTGGGGAGACAGGTAACCTAGTGGTTATGGAGGACTGGGGAGACAGGTAACCTAGTGGATATAGAGGACTGTTTGGGGAGACAGGTAACCTAGTGGTTATGGAGGACTAGGGAGACAGGTAACCTAGTGGATATAGAGGACTGACTGGGGAGACAGGTAACCTAGTGGTTATATAGGACTGACTGGGGAGACAGGTAACCTAGTGGTTGTAGAGGACTGACTGGGGAGACAGGTAACCTAGTGGTTATAGAGGACTGACTGGGGAGACAGGTAACCTAGTGGTTATAGAGGACTGTTTGGGGAGACAGGTAACCTAGTGGTTATGGAGGACTGGGGAGACAGGTTACCTAGTGGATATAGAGGACTGTTTGGGGAGACAGGTAACCTAGTGGTTATGGAGGACTGGGGAGACAGGTAACCTAGTGGATATAGAGGACTGACTGGGGAGACAGGTAACCTAGTGGTTATATAGGACTGACTGGGGAGACAGGTAACCTAGTGGTTGTAGAGGACTGACTGGGGAGACAGGTAACCTAGTGGTTATAGAGGACTGACTGGGGAGACAGGTAACCAATTGGATATAGAGGACTGTTTGGGGAGACAGGTAACCTAGTGGTTATGGAGGACTGGGGAGACAGGTAACCTAGTGGATATAGAGGACTGACTGGGGAGACAGGTAACCTAGTGGTTATATAGGACTGACTGGGGAGACAGGTAACCTAGTGGTTGTAGAGGACTGAATGGGGAGACAGGTAACCTAGTGGTTATAGAGGACTGACTGGGGAGACAGGTAACCTAGTGGATATAGAGGAATGTTTGGGGAGACAGGTAACCTAGTGGTTTTGGAGGACTGGGGAGACAGGTAACCTAGTGGATATAGAGGACTGTTTGGGGAGACAGGTAACCTAGTGGTTATGGAGGACTGGGGAGACAGGTAACCTAGTGGATATAGAGGACTGACTGGGGAGACAGGTAACCTAGTGGTTATATAGGACTGACTGGGGAGACAGGTAACCTAGTGGTTGTAGAGGACTGACTGGGGAGACAGGTAACCTAGTGGTTATAGAGGACTGACTGGGGAGACAGGTAACCTAGTGGTTATAGAGGACTGACTGGGGAGGCAAGTAGATGTGTACTATGTGTGTCTATTAGAACGATAAAGTGATGTGTACAACAGCTGTCGATCGTTCTATTTTTATTTATTGTGGATCCCCATTGGTTCCTGCCAATGCAGCAGCTACTCTTCCTGGGGTTTATTATGGATCCCCATTAGTTCCTGCCAAGGCAGCAGCTAATCTTCCTGGGGTTTATTATGGATCGCCATTAGTTCCTGTCAAGGCAGCAGCTACTCTTCCTGGGGTTTATTATGGATCGCCATTAGTTCCTGCCAAGGCAGCAGCTACTCTTCCTCGGGTTTATTATGGATCCCCATTAGTTCCTGCCAAGGCAGCAGCTAATCTTCCTGGGGTTTATTATGGATCCCCATTAGTTCCTGCCAAGGCAGCAGCTTCTCTTCCTGGGGTTTATTATAGATACCTATTAGTTCCTGCCAAGGCAGCAACTACACTTCCTGAGGTTTATTATGGATCGCCATTAGTTCCTGCCAAGGCAGCAGCTACTGTTCCTGGGGTTTATTATGGATCCCCATTAGTTCCTGCCAAGGCAGCAGCTACTCTTCCTGGGTTTTATTATGGATTGCCATTAGTTCCTGTCAAGGCAGCTGCTACTCTTCCTGGGGTTTGTTTTGGATCGCCTTTAGTTCCTGTCAAGACAGCAGCTACTCTTCCTGGGGTTTATTATGGATTGACATTAGTTCCTGTCAAGGACACAGCTACTCTTCTTGGGGTTTATTATGGATCACCATTAGTTCCTGCCAAGGCAGCAGCTACTCTTCCTGGGGTTTATTATGGATCCCCATTAGTTCCTGCCAAGGCAGCAGCTACTCTTCCTGGGGTTTATTATGGATCCCCATTAGTTCCTGCCAAGGCAGCAGCTACTCGTCCAGTGGTTTATTATGGATCGCCATTAGTTCCTGCCAAGGCAGCAGCTACTCTTCCTGGAGTTTATTATGGATCGCCATTAGTTCCTGTCAAGGCAGCAGCTACTCTTCCTGGGGTTTATTATGGATCCCCGTTAGTTCCTGTCAAGGCAGCAGCTACTCTTCCTGGGGTTTATTATGGATCCCCATTAGTTCCTGCCAAGGCAGCAGCTACTCTTCCTGGGGTTTATTATGGATCTCCATTAGTTCCTGTCAAGGCAGCAGCTACTCTTTCTGGGGTTTATTATGGATCTCCATTAGTTCCTGCCAAGGCAGCAGCTACTCTTCCTGGGGTTTATTATGGATCTCCATTAGTTCCTGTCAAGGCAGCAGCTACTCTTTCTGGGGTTTATTATGGATCTCCATTAGTTCCTGTTAAAGCAGCAGCTACTCTTTCTGGGGTTTATTATGGATCTCCATTAGTTCCTGCCAAGGCAGCAGCTACTCTTTCTGGGGTTTATTATGGATCTCCATTAGTTCCTGTTAAGGAAGCAGCTACTCTTCCTGGGGTTTATTATGGATCTCCATTAGTTCCGGCCAAGGCAGCAGCTATTCCTCCTGGGGTCCAAAGACATTAAGGCACATACATTACATATAAAACAAAGATAAAACAGTACATCATGTAATATTATTACCCCACTACATATCTACAATACAAAATGTATAATACCACCATGCCACAATATTATAATGTACGCGTGTGTAGATTGTGTGTGCTAGTGTGTGTGTGTGTGTGTGTGTGTGTGTATGTGTGTGTCTGTACCTGTGTGTGTGTTTTTCTTTACAGTCCCCGCTGTTCCATAAGGTGTTTTTGTATGTGTTTTTTTTTAATATCTGATTCTACTGCTTGCATCAGTTACCTAATGTTTTACTTGCTATATTGTATTTACCTTGCCACCATGGCCTTTTTTGCCTTTACCTCCCTTCTCACCTCATTTGCTCACATTGTATATAGACTTGTTTATACTGTATTATTGACTGTATGTTTGTTTTACTCCATGTGTTACTCTGTGTCGTTGTATCTGTCGAACTGCTTTGCTTTATCTTGGCCAGGTCGCAATTGTAAATGAGAACTTGTTCTCAACTTGCCTACCTGGTTAAATAAAGGTAAAATAAATAAAATAAATAAAAAATGTTGAATAGAGTTCCATGTAGTCATGGCTCTATGTAGTACTGTGCTCCTCCCATAGTCTGTTCTGGACTTGGGGACTGTGAAAATACTTCTGCTGGCATGTGGGGTATGCATGGATGTCTGAGCTGTATGCTAGTAGTTTAAACAGACAGATCGGTACATTCAGCTTGTCAATACTTCTTACAAAACAATCAATCAATCAAATGTATTTATAAAGCTCTTTTTTACATCAGCCGATGACACAAAGTGCTATACAGAAACCCAGCCTAAATATCTTAACAGCAAGAAATGCTGATGTAGAAGCATTTGGAAAAACTCCCAAGAAAGGCAGGAATCTTGGAAGAAACCTAGAGAGGAACCAGGCTCTGAGGGGTGGCCAGTCCTCTTCTGGCTGTACCGGGTGGAGATTATAACAGTACATGGCCAAGATATTCAAACGTTCATAGATGACCAGCAGGGTCAAATAATAATAATCACAGTGATTGTAGAGGGTGCAACAGGAGTAAATGTCAGTTGGCTTTTCATAGCCGATCATTCAGAGTTAGAGACAGCAGGTGAGATAGAGAGAGTCGAAAACAGCAGGTCCGGGACAAGTTAGCACGTCCGGTGAACAGGTCAGGGTTCCATACCCGCAGTCTGAACAGTTGAAACTGGTGCAGCAGCATAACCAGGTGGACTGGGGACAGCAAGGAGTCATCAGGCCAGGTAGTCCTGAGGCATGGTCCTAGGGCTCAGGTCCTCCGGGACATGCGTCTTGTGACCGTAGCATACGAGTAGGTATGTATGGCAGGACCAAATCAGAGAGATAGATAGGAGCAAGCCCATGTAATGTTTTATAGGTTAGCAGTAAAACCTTGAAATCAGCCCTAGCCTTAATAACAGGAAGCCAGCATAGATTTGTCCCAAATGCAACGCTTTTAGGTTTTGATGATTTGATTAATGATTTGTTCCATGAAATATTAACTTTCTAACTTATTCCTTGCCACCCATTCTGAAACTAACTGCAGCTCTTTGTTAAGCTGTCATTACAGTTGCTGTGGTAGCTGACGTGTATAGTGTTGAGTCATCCGCATACATAGACACACTGGCTTTACTCAAAAAAAATAAGGGGCCTAGAAAGCTGCCCTGGGGAATTCCTGATTCTACCTGGATTATGTCGGAGAGGCTTCCATGATTGAAATATAGGTATAAAGTGACGTGTTCAACCACTGTGTGTTTATCAGAAGGTTAAAGTGGAAGTCAGATTCCTCTTTGACCTTGTGTACAATTGGACATCACCTAGAATCTTTTTTCTGAGGCTTTTTTTCACACCCCACCTGAGGCGGATAGCGTGACAGTTCTGTCACCTCAGCACCTGGTCGCATGCAAGTGTTAATGTCCCCACCTCAGCTGATCTACTGACCCGAAAGGGTGTTTGTGTGTGTCACCTGTCACTCAGAAAAAGCACACCAATCATTCCTGCATTCTAAAATAACCCCCTCTTCCTCGCCTCCCCTCTCCTCTTCCTCGCCTCCCCCTACTCTCCTTCTCCTCTCCTCTTAATTCAATTTCAATTCAATTCAAGGGGCTTTATTGGCATGGGAAACATATGTTTACATTGCTAAAGCAAGTGATCTAGATGATAAACAAAAGTGAAATAAACAATAAAAAATGAACCGTAAACATTCCAAAAGAATAAAGACATTTCAAATGTCATATTATGTGCAAATAGTTAAAGTACAAAAGGGAAAATAAATAAACATAAATATGGGTTGTATTAACAATGGTGTTTGTTCTTCACTGGTTGCCTTTCTTGTGGCAATAGGTCACAAATCTTGCTGCTGTGATGGCACACTGTGGTATTTCACCCAGTAGATATGGGAGTTTATCAATATTGGTCATACATTGGGCAGGAGGTTAGGAAGTGCAGCTCAGTTTCCACATTTAGTGGGCAGTGTGCACATAGCCTGTCTTCTCTTGAGAGCCAGGGGTGCCTACGGTGGCCATTCTTAATAGCAAGGCTATGCTCACTGAGTCTGTACATAGTCAAAGCTTTCCTTAAATGTGGGTCAGTCACCAGGTATTGTGCCACTGTGTACTCTCTGTTTAGGGCCAAATAGCATTCTAGTTTGTTCTGTTTTTTTAAAATTCTTTCCAATGTGTCAAGTAATTATATTTTTGTTTTATCATGATTTGGTTGGGTCTAATTGTGTTGCTGTCCTGGGGCTCTGTGGGGTCTGTTTGTGTTTGGAAACAGAGCCCCAGAACCAGCTTGCTTAGGGGACTCTTCAGGTTCATCTCTCTGTAGGTGATGGCTCTGTGGGGTGTGTTCATGAACAGAGCCCCAGGACCAGCTTGCTTAGGGGACTCTTCAGGTTCATCTGAAGGTTTGGAAATCACTTCCTTTTAGGTGGTTGTAGAATTTTGATAATTAGCGGGTATCGGACAAAGTCTGCTCTGCATGCAAACATTAATTGGTGTTTTACATTGAACATGGAGGATATTTTTGCAGAATTCTGCATGCGCAATCTCAATTTGGTGTTTGTCCCATTTTGTGAATTCTTGGTTGGTGAGCGGACCCCAGACCTCACAACCATAAAGGGCAATGGGTTCTATAACTGATTCAAGTATTTTTAGCCAGATCCTAATTGGTATGTCAAATGTTATGTTCCTTTTGATGTCTCTACCTCTCCTCCCCCTACTCTGCCTCTCCTCCCCCTACTCTCCCTCTCCTCCCCCTAATCTGCCTCTCTCCCTCTCCTCCCCCTGACTCTCCCTCTCCTCCCCCTAGTCTGCCTCTCTCCCTCTCCTCCCCCTAATCTGCCTCTCTCCCTCTCCTCCCCCTGACTCTCCCTCTCCTCCCCCTAGTCTCCTCCCCCTCTCCTCACCCTTTCCTCCCCCTACTCTCCCTCTCCTCCCCCTGACTCTCCCTCTCCTCACCCTACTCCATTCTCCCTCTCCTCTCCCTCCCCTCCCCCTCTCCCCCTACTTTCCCGCTTCTCCCTCTCCTCCTCCACTCCTCTCCCTCTCCTCCTCCTCTCCTCTCCTCTCCCTCTCCTCTCCTCCCCTACTCTCCCTCTCGTCCTTTTCCTCCCTCCTCCATGTGCTCTGCTCTAGTCAGGACCTCCCCTTCAACACACACACAGACTGGCCACAACACACACAGTTCCGCTGTGCTAGCTGTAGTGACCTGTCTGGGTTGAGAGTACAGCAGCATGACAACACACTTGGTCAGTCATGTCTGGTAGTGTTCTCAGGGATCCCAAGTTTGTAAGATCAGTCATAAGCTATGACACAGACACAGAGTAGGGTCCGTCACGTCCGTCCACATGTACTGACCACACACACCACAGGACCAAGTCCTATCTTCGTCCCTACCCTCTGACAGCACAGCCAAGTCGCTCAAGATCCACTGTGAAATTAGACGTCCATCCAGGTAAGCAGTAAGTCAGGCAAAGCCGTCAAAACTGGCCATGCTATAAGCGGTGAGCGTTATTACCATCAAGTAGGCCCGGATCTATTATCAGGGTTTTTTAAACCAGGCAGGACACTTTTTTTTTAGTTGAAGGTCATATACTGTGTTTCTATACAATTAAAATACTTTCAAATGCTATTTGGAGAAGAGCAAAAACAAGCTAAAATGACTCCAGCCATTATCACCTTGGCTGCTGTAGGTTCATTCACCTCAGTACATCTACAAACACCTAGCCTATTGGATGTACAGCTCTAATGTTGTAAAGAGGGGAGATATGAGACATGATTCACACTGACACAGCATCAGGACTGTTCAGTCAGATGTAATCAGGACTTGCATAAAATCATCAACTCTACAGATATTGCTTTTCTCAAATTACATAACATTCACATTGTATTCCTAGGCATTACTAATTAACCTCCGCACAATCAGACATCAGTGTAGCACACAGATTATCATATTATCTCATTCACATGAATTATTAGAATATTACTTACGATTCTGTATTAATATCTGGTAAAAAAAAAAAAAAAAAGTGTGTAAACTGTATTGTTTGGAAGTCGATTGTATTTTAATGTTGGTCTATAGGGAAGATAGGTCCTGTTGAGATGTTCACATTGAAACATACAGTGGTTTTATTTTAATGTTGGTCTATAGGGAAGATAGGTCCTGTTGAGATGTTCACATTGAAACATACAGTGGTTTTATTTTAATGTTGGTCTATAGGGAAGATAGGTCCTGTTGAGATGTTCACATTGAAACATACAGTGGTTTTATTTTAATGTTGGTCTATAGGGAAGATAGGTCCTGTTGAGATGTTCACATTGAAACATACAGTGGTTTTATTTTAATGTTGGTCTATAGGGAAGATAGGTCCTGTTGAGATGTTCACATTGAAACATACAGTGGTTTTATTTTAATGTTGGTCTATAGGGAAGATAGGTCCTGTTGAGATGTTCACATTGAAACATACAGTGGTTTTATTTTAATGTTGGTCTATAGGGAAGATAGGTCCTGTTGAGATGTTCACATTGAAACATACAGTGGTTTTATTTTAATGTTGGTCTATAGGGAAGATAGGTCCTGTTGAGATGTTCACATTGAAAGGTACAGTGGTAGTATTTTATTGTTGGGTCTATAGGGAAGATAGGTCCTGTTGAGATGTTCACATTGAAACATACAGTGGTTTTATTTTAATGTTGGTCTATAGGGAAGATAGGTCCTGTTGAGATGTTCACATTGAAACATACAGTGGTTTTATTTTAATGTTGGTCTATAGGGAAGATAGGTCCTGTTGAGATGTTCACATTGAAACATACAGTGGTTTTATTTTAATGTTGGTCTATAGGGAAGATAGGTCCTGTTGAGATGTTCACATTGAAACATACAGTGGTTTTATTTTAATGTTGGTCTATAGGGAAGATAGGTCCTGTTGAGATGTTCACATTGAAACATACAGTGTTTGTATTTTAATGTGGGTCTATAGGGAAGATAGGTCCTGTTGAGATGTTCACATTAAAACATACAGTGGTTTTATTTTAATGTTGGTCTATAGGGAAGATAGGTCCTGTTGAGATTTTCACATTGAAACATATCTTCTCTTTTTAAGTTCCTAACCTGTTTGATAAGATTAGTACATATTTTCTCATGGGACCGCACATCAGACCCCGACCCCAAGTTTGGTGACCACTGTACTAGCCTCTCTCTTTGCTTGCTTCCTCTCTCACTCTCTGTCTCCTCAGCTTCCTCCTGAATGCATTATTATGCCTTTTTTGTTTTGTCCTGCTGAGATTGGCTCTGTGTAATGTTGGCTTCTTACTTCATCCTGCTCGCTGGCTCAGTAATCCTAACATTCTCTGAGATGGTTTTTAGTTATTTGGGGGATATCTGTAGACATGGCAGGAGTTACTGTATGGTTTTAAATGTGGCTTTTGTCCTGCATCTCGCTAACACACTGTCAGCAGCGTCTCTAGTTTTGCCTATTTCTCTAGTGAGCCGACTGCAAGTTTTCACAAAGCGACATGATTAGAACCCCGTTATATGAAGAAGAAAAGTGTTTTGATAAAATGATCCATATTTAGATGACCCATAATTGATTTTGTTTATTGTTTATTTACAAAATATATATTTTTATATATATCTGTATTTTTTCAAATTTGAAAAAATTACGAAGGTCCGGACCTCACTGTCCTCATGTGTCTACTGAACAACAATATAAATGAAACATGGTAAGTGTTGGTCCCATGTTTCCTGAGCTGAAATAAAAGATCCCAGAATGTTTCCACATGTACAGAAAGCCTATTTCTATCAAATGTTGTGAAAAAATGTGCTTACATCCCTGTTTACATCCCTATCTTTGCCAAGATGATTCATCCACCTGTCAGTTGCAGCATATCCAGAAGCTGATTAAACAGCATGATCATTACACAGGTGCACCTTGTGCTGGGACAAGAAAATGTCACTCTAAAATGTGCAATGTTGTCACACAACACAATGCCACAGATGTCTTAAGATTTTAGGGTGTGTGTAATTGGAACGCTGACTGCAGGAATGTCCACCAGAGCTGTTGCCAGAGAAATTAATATTAATTTCTCTACCATAAGCCGCCTCCAGCATCCTTTTAGAGAATTTGGCAGTACATCCAACTGACCTCACAACCACAAACCACGTGTAACCACACCAGCCCCGGATCTCCACATCAGGCATCTTCACCTGTGGGTTCTTCTGAGACCAACCACCAGGACAGCTGATGAAACTGAGGAGAATTTCTCTCTTTAGTGAAGCCCTTTTGTGGGAAAAACTTAATCTGATTGGCTGAGCCTGGCTCCCCAGTGGGTGGGCCTGGCTCATATGCCCTCCCAGGCACACCAATGGCTGCGCTCTTGCCCAGTATTCAAATCCATAGATTAGGGCATAATTTATTTATTTCAATTGATTGATTTCCTTACATTAACTGAATAACATTTTTTAAATTGTTGCATGTTGTGTTTATATTTTAGGTCAGGCTGCTTGGTTTATGGCTCCGCGTGTTCAGCAGATAGACACTTGTTTTACATTTTTTGCCTTTTTGTTTTAAGCCTTCCCAAACCTTAACCTTTAACCTTTGAAATGTTCTGTTTACAAGGGTTTGGACTTCTGTTTCTGAGATTCATACACACACACACATATTTCTCTCTCTCTCACTCACACACACATATTTGATGCTTGATATATTACAAAAAGGATCTGTGTGAAACAGGTTCTCTGATGGTTAGTGTGTAATAATATTATACTTTTTATTGTTTTTTTTGGCTCATGAAGCTGCTTGTCCGTCATAGACAGAGGCCAGGCAGAACGCTGTGGGTTGGCAGGAAATGTGTGTGTGTGTGTGTGTGTGTGTGTGTGTGTGTGTGTGTGTGTGTGTGTGTGTGTGTGTGTGTGTGTGTGTGTGTGTGTGTGTGTGTGTGTGTGTGTGTGTGTGTGTGTGCGTGCGTGCATGTGTGTGTGTTGGCAGTAAGTACGTTAGGTCACATGACCCACCATTAACACAGTTCATTATGTATAAAGGTTATAAGCAGTTATGACACCTTTATGTCAAATAGTTAAAACATGCCACACACACAACGTGTGATGTAAAGTCCTATTTCCTATATAGTGCTCTACTTTAGGCCAGAGTCCTATTCCCTATATAGTGCACTACTTTAGGCCAGAGTCCTATTCCCTATATAGTGCACTACTTTAGGCCAGAGTCCTATTCCCTATATAGTGCACTACTTTAGGCCAGAGCTTCATAGGGGTGCTTTATAGGTTTCCAGCCAGGAGAAGTGCACTACATAAGGAATAGGGAAACATTGCAGATTGACTGACACTGTATCTTTGGCATGGGAATACAGTCCTTTATAACAGCATTCATATATCTCAGTAGGCCTCTCACTGTGTCAACTCTGTTCCTAGGAGCTGTGTGAGGTTATAACTGTTCAGAGACGCTGTATAGGAGACCTCTCACTGTGTCAACTCTGTTCCTAGGAGCTGTGTGAGGTTATAACTGTTCGGAGACGCTGTATAGGAGACCTCTCACTGTGTCAACTCTGTTCCTAGGAGCTGTGTGAGTTTATAACTGTTCAGAGACGCTGTATAGGAGACCACAGGTGCTGAAGTGTTCGTAGTGTTCATTTCCAGATGTTGAACCTCCAGCTCCGAGGCTTGTTGGTGGGTGTGATTGTTCTCTTAGGTCTCCAGACTTGTATCAGACCCCCAGATCTCCTCCAACGCAGCTGTTTCAGTCTCTCAGAAGCTTCTGTTTATTTAGTCCTTTAATAACATACTTACGAACAACAACCACAACAATATCCCATTAGTCAGCGGAGTTTGACGTTCTCTCTTTATCTTTCTTAGCGCTCACACAAACGTCACTAAAGCTGTCTCGCTCTGTTTCCTCTCTCTCTCCATCTCTCTCTGTCTCCCCATAGGTCCGTGAGATGTCTCATCAATCCTCATTGGCTGGTGATTTATTCCAGAGTTCCAAACCCATGTCCTACCCGGAGAAGCAGCTATTTGCGATAGCAACCCTGGGGGTCAGGGTCGGAGTATTTCTCAGCCCATGTGGGTAGTGACCTGTGAAGCCCCTCCCCCTGACTGGCTGCCAGCCATTCCCAGCGTCCGAGAGTCAAACAGGAAGTTGGCCTGCTGGCCTCCACTGAGCATGCCCAGACTGTCCGCCAGGGTTCCGCTGGGTGAGGAGCCGAGAAAAGGGTTCTGATTGGCTGCAGCGGCAGAAGCAGCCGCCATCTTGTCTGGGCTGGCAATGAGGCGGGGGGAGGGGGGGAAGGCGTAACCGTAGAGACCGTAAGGGGGGGAGTGGAGGCGGAGACTTCCATAACCCTGGTGGGCAGGGTTTTGTAGATAGCCAATCTGAGAAGGAGGGAGGGACATAGAGCAGAATCCTTCGCTGTCATAAGCTGACGGTCCTCGCGACGACGTAGGAGAGGGGAAAGGCTCGGGGAGGTTACTGTAGCGATGTAGGGGTGTGTGTGTCGGCCGGCTGCAGCTGTAGTCCGGGGGAGAGAGAGGCCACACCTGGAAGGGGGAGGAGCAAGGAGAGGAGGAGAGCAGGTGAGGCGATCCAACACCTCCATGGGGCCCCGGGGCTCCTGCAGAGTGACAGACACAGAGTAACATCAAAAAACTAAACTAATCAGTTCCATTTTACATTGACCTTTTATTCATTTAACAAACACTCTAATGCAGACCAACTTCCAGTCAACTAAGGTGATAGTCAGTCGGTACAACTAAGACCACATATCACAGTCAGTACAACTAAGACCACATATCACAGTCAGTACAACTAAGACCCAATATCACAGTCAGTACAACTAAGACCACATATCACAGTCATAGTCAGTACAACTAAGATCACATATCACAGTCATAGTCAGTACAACTAAGACCACATATCGCAGTCAGTCAGTACAACTAAGACCACATATCACAGTTATAGTCAGTACAACTAAGTCCACAAATCACAGTCAGTACAACTAAGACCACATATCACAGTCAGAGTCAGTACTACTAAGACCACATATCACAGTCATAGTCAGCACAACTAAGACCACATATCACAGTCAGTACAACTAAGACCACATATCACAGTCATAGTCAGTACAACTAAGACCACATATCACAGTCATAGTCAGCACAACTAAGACCACATATCACAGTCATAGTCAGTACAACTAAGACCACATATCACAGTCATAGTCAGCACAACTAAGACCACATATCACAGTTAAGGTCAGTACAACTAAGACCACATATCACAGTCAGTACAACTAAGACCACATATCACAGTCATAGTCAGTACAACTAAGACCACATATCACAGTTATAGTCAGTACAACTAAGACCACATTTCACAGTTAAGGTCAGTACAACTAAGACCACATATCACAGTCAGTGCAACTAAGACCACATATCACAGTCATAGTCAGTACAACTAAGACCACATATCACAGTCAGTCAGTACAACTAAGACCACATATCACAGTTAAGGTCAGTACAACTAAGACCACATATCACAGTCAGTGCAACTAAGACCACATATCACAGTCATAGTCAGTACTACTAAGACCACATATCACAGTTAAGGTCAGTACAACTAAGACCACATATCACAGTCATAGTCAGTACAACTAAGACCACATATCACAGTCATAGTCAGTACTACTAAGACCACATATCACAGTTAAGGTCAGTACAACTAAGACCACATATCACAGTCAGTACAACTAAGACCACATATCACAGTCATAGTCAGTACAACTAAGACCACATATCACAGTCATAGTCAGCACAACTAAGACCACATATCACAGTTAAGGTCAGTACAACTAAGACCACATATCACAGTCATAGTCAGTACAACTAAGACCACATATCACAGTTATAGTCAGTACAACTAAGACCACATATCACAGTCATAGTCAGTACAACTAAGACCACATATCACAGTTATAGTCAGTACAACTAAGACCACATATCACAGTTAAGGTCAGTACAACTAAGACAACATATCACAGTTAAGGTCAGTAAGACTAGTACAACAGAAAGGCCAGTCCAACAGTGAGACGAGAAATACAGTAAGACAACATCAAGATGAGTAGAACTGTAAGACAAGAGTAAAACCAGTTCAACATTAGGTTCAGTACAAAAGTAAGACCTGTACAACAATAAGATAACAGTAAGACCCGTACAACAGCAAGACCAGTACAACAGCAAGACAACAATAAGACCAGTACAACAGTCAGACCAGTACAACAGTAAGACCAGTACAACAGTAAGACCAGTACAACAGTCAGACCAGTACAACAGTAAGACAACGATAAGACAAGTACAATAATAAGACCAGTACAACAGTAAGACCAGTACAACAGTCAGACCAGTACAACAATAAGACCAGTACAACAGTAAGACCAGTACAATAATAAGACCAGTACAACAGTAAAGCCAGTACAACAGTAAGACAACAGTAAAACCAGTACAACAGTAAGATCAGTACAACAGCAAAACCAGTACAACAGTCAGACAACAGTAAGACCAGTACAACAGTAAGACAACAGTAAGAACAGTACAACAGTAAGATCAGTACAACAGAAAGACCAGTACAACAGTAAGACAACAGTAACACCAGTACAACAGTCAGACAACAGTAAGACCAGTACAATAGTAAGACAACAGTAAGAACAGTACAACAGTAAGATCCGTACAACAGACAGATCAGTACAACAATAAGACCAGTACAACAGTAACACCAGTACAACAGTAAGACCAGTACAACAGTAAGACAACAGTAACACCAGTACAACAGACAGATCAGTACAACAATAAGACCAGTACAACAGTAACACCAGTACAACAGTAAGACCAGTACAACAGTAAGACAACAGTAACACCAGTACAACAGTCAGACAACAGTAAGACCAGTACAACAGTAAGACAACAGTAAGAACAGTACAACAGTAAGATCAGTACAACAGACAGATCAGTACAACAATAAGACCAGTACAACAGTAACACCAGTACAACAGTAAGACCAGTACAACAGTAAGACAACAGTAAGACCAGTACAACAGTCAGACCAGTATAATAGGAAGAACAGTACAACAGTGAGACCAGTACAACAGTAAGACCAGTACAACAGGAAGAACAGTACAACAGTAAGACCAGTACAACAGGAAGAACAGTACAACAGTCAGACCAGCAAAATAGTAAGACCAGTACAACAGTAACACCAGTACAACAGTAAGACCAGTACAACAGTAAGACAACAGTAAGACCAGTACAACAGTCAGACCAGTACAACGGAAAGAACAGTACAACAGTAAGACAACAGTAACACCAGTACAACAGTCAGACAACAGTAAGACCAGTACAACAGTAATACAACAGTAAGAACAGTACAACAGTCAGACCCGTACAACAGTAAGACAACAGTAACACCAGAACAACAGTAGGACAACAGTCAGACCAGTACAACAGTCAGACCAGTACAATAGGAAGAACAGTACAACAGTGAGACCAGTACAACAGCAAGACCAGTACAACAACAAGACCAGTACAACAGGAAGAACAGTATAACAGTAAGACCAGTACAACAGGAAGAACAGTACAACAGTCAGACCAGCAAAATAGTAAGACCAGTACAGCAGTAAGACCAGTACAACAGCAAGACCAGTACAACAGTCAGACCAGTACAACAGCAAGACTGGTACAACAGTCAGACCAGTACAACAATAGACCAGTACAACAGTAAGACAACAGTCAGACCAATACAACAGTAAGACCAGTACAACAATAGACCAGTACAACAGTAAGACAACAGTCAGACCAGTACAACAGTAAGACCAGTACAACAGTAAGACAACAGTCAGACCAGTACAACAGTCAGACCAGTACAACAGCAAGACTGGTACAACAGTCAGACCAGTACAACAATAGACCAGTAAAACAGTCAGACAACAGTAAGACCAGTACAACAGTAATACAACAGTAAGAACAGTACAACAGTCAGACCCGTACAACAGTAAGACAACAGTAACACCAGTACAACAGTAGGACAACAGTCAGACCAGTACAACAGTCAGACCAGTACAATAGGAAGAACAGTACAACAGTGAGACCAGTACAACAGCAAGACCAGTACAACAACAAGACCAGTACAACAGGAAGAACAGTACAACAGTAAGACCAGTACAACAGGAAGAACAGTACAACAGTCAGACCAGCAAAATAGTAAGACCAGTACAACAGTAAGACCAGTACAACAGCAAGACCAGTACAACAGTCAGACCAGTACAACAGCAAGACTGGTACAACAGTCAGATCAGTACAACAATAGACCAGTACAACAGTAAGACAACAGTCAGACCAGTACAACAATAGACCAGTACAACAGTAAGACAACAGTCAGACCAGTACAACAGTAAGACCAGTACAACAATAGACCAGTACAACAGTAAGACAACAGTCAGACCAGTACAACGGTAAGACCAGTACAACAGTAAGACAACAGTCAGACCAGTACAACAGTCAGACCAGTTCAACAGCAAGACTGGTACAACAGTCAGACCAGTACAACAATAGACCAGTACAACAGTAAGACAACAGTCAGACCAGTACAACAGTAAGACCAGTACAACAGTAAGACCAGTACAACAGTAAGACAACAGTCAGACCAGTACAACAGTAAGACCAGCACAATAGTAAAACCAGTACAACAGTCAGACCAGTACAACAATAGACCAGTACAACAGTAAGACAACAGTCAGACCAGTACAACAGTAAGACCAGTACAACAGTAAGACCAGTACAACAGTAAGACAACAGTCAGACCAGTACAACAGTAAGACCAGCACAATAGTAACACCAGTACAACAGTCAGAGCAGTACAACATTAAGACCAGTACAACAGTAAGACAACAGTCAGACCAGAACAACAGTCAGACCAGTAAAACAGTTAGACAAATACAACAGTCAGACCACTAACAAGAGGAAGTTGTTAATATTTTTTTGTTACGTTAGGTTGGAGGATTCTTGTTTCAATAGAGGTTTTAAGAAACCGTGTCTTACCTTGCTTAATTCCAGAGATGTCTTCAAATGTCAGGGATCTTAGAGACGGACGCCAGAAAGCGTAGGATTCTACTAGAGCCTCCAGACCCATCCTGGAACACACAGTTAAATACTGTATATTATACAATAAGTTATACTGTTTATTAAACACACAGTTACAGACTGTATATTATACACACAGTTATATACAGTAAATTATACACACAGTTGCATAATGTAATCTATACACACAGTAATATATACTGTATATTATACACACAGTTACATACTGTATATTATACACACAGTAATATATACTGTATATTATACACACAGTTACATACTGTATACTATACACACAGTAATATATACTGTATATTATACACACAGTTACATACTGTATACTATACACACAGTAATATATACTGTATATTATACACACAGTTACATACTGTATATTATTCACACAGTAATATACAGTAAATCATACACACAGTTACATAATGTCTTCTATACACACAGTAATATATACTGTATATTATGCACACAGTTATATACTGTATATTATACAATAAGTTATACTGTATATTAAACATACTGTAAATTATACACGCAGTTACATACTGTATATTACACACACAGTTATTTACTGTATATTATACACACAGTTACATACTGTATATTAGGCACACAGTAATGCTCTATATTATACAATAATGTATACTGTATATTATTCACACAGTTACATACTGCATATTATACATACAGTTATATACTGTATATTATACAATAAGTAATACTGTATATTATACACACGGTTACATACTGTATATTATACATACAGTTATGCTGTATATTATACACACAGTAATATACTGTATATTATACACAGTTATATAGTGTATATTATACAATAAATTATACTGTATATTAAACACACAGTTACATACTGTATATTAAACACAGTCATACTGTATATTAAACACACAGTTACATACTGTATATTATACACACAGTTATACTGTATATTATACACACAGTAATATACTGTATATTATACACACAGTTATATACTGTATATTAAACACAGTTATACAGTATATTAAACACACAGTTACATACTGTATATTATACACACAGTTATACTGTATATTATACACACAGTTATACTGTTTATTATACACACAGTTACATACTGTATATAATATGCTACACCTGTCAGGTGGGTGGATTATCTGTCAGGTGGATGGATTATCTGTCAAGTGGGTGGATTATCTGTTAGGTGGATGGATTATCTGTCAAGTGGGTGGATTATCTGTTAGGTGGATGGATTATCTGTTAGGAGGGTGGATTGTCTGTTAGGTGGGTGGATTATCTGTTAGGTGGGTGGATTATCTGTCAGGTGGGTGGATTATCTGTTAGGTGGGTGGATTATCTATCAAGTGGGTGGATTATCTGTCAAGTGGATGGATTATCTGTCAGGTGGGTGGATTATCTGTCAGGTGGATGGATTATCTGTCAAGTGGGTGGATTATCTGTCAAATGGATGGACTATCTGTCAGGTGGGTGGATTTCTGTCAGGTGGGTGGATTATCTGTTAGGTGGGTGGATTATCTGTCAAGTGGATGGATTATCTGTTAGGTGGGTGGATTATCTGTTAGGTGGATGTATTATCTGTTAGGTGGATGGATTATCTGTTAGGTGGATGGATTATCTGTTAGGTGGGTGGATTATTTTGGCAAATGAGAAATGCTGTCCAACAGGGATATAACATCTGTTCACAACATATGAGAGAAAAACGTTTTTTGTGTGTATGGAACATTTCTGGGATCTTTTATTTCAGCTCATTAAACATGAGACCAAAACTTTACATGGTGGGTTGATATTTTAGTTCAGTATATATTATACACACACACACACACACACACACACACACACACACACACACACACACACACACACACACACACACACACACACGCACACGCACACGCACACACACACACACTACACAAAGATACACTACATGACCAAATGTATATGGAGACCTGCTTATCGATAATCTCATTCCAAAATCATGGGTATTAATATGGAGTTGATCCCCCCTTTGCTGCTATAACAGCCTCCGCTATTCTGGGAAGGCTTTCCACTAGATGTTGGAACGTTGCTGTGGGGACTTGCTTCCATTCAGCCACAAGAGTATTAGTGAGGTCGGGCACTGATGCTGGCTCACAGTTGGTGTTCCAATTCATCCCAAATGTGTTCGATGGGGTTGAGGTCAGGGCTCTGTGCAGACCAGTCCAGTCATGTTCTTCCACACCGATCTTGAAAAAACATTTCTGTAAGGTCCTCGCTTTGTACACAGGGGCATTGTCATGATGAAACAGGAAAGGGTCTTCCCCGAACTGTTGCCACAGATTTGGAAGCATAGAATCGTCTAGAATGTCATTGTATGCTGTAGAATTAAGATTTCCCTTCACTGGAACTAAGGGGCCTAGCCAGAACCATGAAAAGAAGCCCCAGACCATTATTTTTCCTCCACCAAACTTCAGGCAGGTAGGGTTGTCTTGGCCAGATTCGTCTTTTGGACTCCCAGATGGAGAAGCGTGATTCCTCACTCTAGAGAACGCATTTCCTCTGCTCCAGAGTCCAATGGTGGTGATCTTTACACCTCTCCAGCCGATGCTTGGCATTGTGCATGGTGATCTTAGGCTTGGAACCCAATTTCATGAAGCTCCGAACAAACAGTTCTTGTGCTGACGTTGCTTCCAGAGGCAGTTTGGAACTCAGTAGTGAGTGTTGCAACCGAGGACAGACGGTTTTTACGTGCTACGTGCTTCAGCACACGGTGGTCCCGTTCTGTGAGCTTGTGTGGCCTACCACTTCACGGCTGAGCCGTTGTTGCTCCTAGACGTTTCCACTTCACAAAAACACTGCGTACAGTTGACTGGGGCAGCTCTAGCAGGGCAGTAATTTGACGAACTGACTTGTTGAAAAGGTGTGTGGATGAACGGGTGTGGATGAAATAGACGAATCCACTCATTTGAAGGGTTATCCACATACTTTTGGCTATGTAGTGTATATCTAATATTATAAACTGGGTGTTTCAGGACCGGGAATACTGATTGGCTGACAAAACATGTATTTTTACAACTCTAATTACGTAAGTAACCAGTTTATAATAGCAATAAGGCACATTAGGGGTTTGTGATATATGCCCAATATAACACAGCTAAGAGCTGTATCCAGGCACTCCGCATTGCGTTGTGCATAAGAACAGATATACAGTATCTTCACAAACTAAGCAGTTTTCATATTCTTTTGACACTCATTTCAAATGAAATATATCTAAAAATGTTAAAAACACTCAACCATATTTGGATATGTTAGAAGTGTGTTTTTATGTAAACATATTTGTTGTTTTAATGCTGCTAATGTTGTTTATATTAATATTCCTGTAGCTTTATGAGAATGTGATGTTATATGATGGTGTTATAAATATAATGGTTTAAATATGATTTTGTTGGGAGGGGGGCAATTATTATTATGGATTTAAAAAATGTCTCTCTCTCTGAACGTCTCTGAATGTCTAAAACCTGATAGAAAATACAATGAAAGCCTACTGTTAAAGGAAACCAGGTTTTGGTCAAGTTCTTGGTGCTGTTGAAATTAAGAAGGGCCCCTGGACCAGTGGAAACGAAATGGCCGCATTACATGAAACATCTACAACCATATTCTACAGTGGGTATGGGGTTCTTTTCTGCTCGTGCATTCACTTTGCGATGCCAAACCCACTGGTGTGCGTGGCAAAATAACTCTATTTTCATGTCATCCAACAAATGTAAACGCCTGTAGTTTGCTAAACGGCATTGGAGCTTGGATTGGAACCGGTGCTTTGGTCAGATGACACGAAAATAGAGCTCTTTGGCCACGCACACCAGTGGTTGGTTTGGCATCGAAATGAGAAGGCATGAGCAGAAAATAACCCAATACCTACTGTAAAATGTGGACCTGTGATGTAATGCGGCTATTCCACTGGTCCCGGGGCCCTTGTTAAGGTCAATGGCTTCAAGAACTTTACCCGGTAACAGGAGATTTTAACCAAAAACCTGGTTTCCTCTGCCAGGAGGCTGAAACTTGGACGCAAGTGGATCTTCCTGCAAGACAGTAACCCCAAGCAGACATCAAAATCCATAAGGAAATTGTTAATTGGCCACAAAATCAACATTTTGCAGAGGCCATCTCAGTCTCCGGACTTGAAACCCATTAAACAGCTATGGTTTAAATTGAAAAGGTCAGTCCATAAGCCAAAGACAAAGGATATCAAGGATCTGGAAGGAGTCTGTATAGAGGAATGGTCTAAGATCCCTCCCAATGTGTCCTCCAACTCATAAAACATTTTATAACAAGTCTCAGCGTCGTTATCCTCAAGGTGAGGTATTGAAAGAAACCAGTGGTGTTAATAATTTTAACCCCTACCTTTTTTTTAAATTGTTTTTCTTTTACTTTGTCTCTTTCTCTGAGCATTTGTATTAGCATATAATTATATAATTTCACAATTTGTTGGGCCATTCAACATAGCTCAGTATTTGTGTTATTTATTTTATACACTTATTTTGCTCATCTTTATCAAGGGCGTCAATAATTATGGACCTCGCTGTATATACACAGTACCAGTCAAAAGTTTGGATCACACTCATTCAAGGGTATTTCTTTATTTTTACTATTTTCTACATTGTAGAATAATAGTGAAGACATCAGAACTGTAAAATAACACATATGGAATCATGTAGTAACCAAAAAAGTGTTAAACAAACCTAAACATATTTTAGATTCTTCAAAGTAGCCACCCTTTTCCTTGATGACAGCTTTGCACACTATTGGCATTATCTCAACCAGCTTCACCTAGAATGCTTTTCCAACCCTCTTGAAGGAGTTCCCACATATGCTGAGCACTTGTTGGCTGCTTTTTCTTCACTCTGCGGTCCAACTCATCCCAAACCATCTCAATTGGGTTGAGGTGGGGTGATTGTGGAGGCCAGGTCATCTGATGCAGCACTCCATCACTTTCCTTCTTGGTCAAATAGTCCTTACACAGCCTGGAGGTGTGTTGGGTCATTGTCCTGTTGAAAAACAAATCATAGTCCCACTAAGCGCAAACCAGATGGGATGATGTATCGCTGCAGAATGCTGTGGTAGCCATGCTGGTTAAGTGTGCCTTGAATTCGAAATAAATCACTGACAGTGTAACCAGCAAAGCACCATTACACCACCACCTCCATGCTTCACAGTGGGAACCACACATGCGGAGATCATCCGCATGTGTGGTCAAAAAGACACAGTGGTTGGAACCAAATATCTAAAATGTGGATTCACCAGACCAAAGGAATGATTTCCTCTGGTCTAATGTCCATTGCTCGTATTTCTTGCCCCAAGCAAGTCTCCTCTTCTTATTGGTGTCCTTTAGTAGTGGTTTCTTTGCAGCAAATTGACCCTGAAGGTCTGATTCACACAGTCTCCTCTGAACAGTTGATGTTGAGATGTGTCTGTTACTTGAACTCTGTGAAGCATTTACATATTAGCAGTAACTCAAATTAACTTATCCTCTGCATCAGAGGTAACTCTGGGTCTCATGAGAGTCAGTTTCATCATAGCTCGATGTTTCTTGCGACTGCATTTGAAGAAACTTTCAAAGTTCTTGAAATGATCTATATTGATTGACCTTCATGTCTTAAAGTAATGATGGACTGTCATTTCTCTTTGCTTATTTGAGCTGTTCTTACCATAATATGGACTTGTCTTTTACCAATTAGGGCTATCTTCTGTATACCACCCCTACCTTGTCACAACACAACTGATTGGCTCAAACACATTAAGAAAGAAAGAAATTCCACAAATGAACCTTCAACAAGGCACACTTGTTAATAGAAATACATTCTAGGTGACTACCTAATGAAGCTGGCTGAGAGAATGAAAATAGTGTGCAAAGCTGTCCTCAAGGCAAAGGGTGGCTACTTTGAAGAATCTCAAATATAAAACATATTCTGATTTGTTTACAATATAGAAAACAGTAAAAAGAAAGAAAGAAAGAAAGAAAGAAAGAAAGAAAGAAAGAAAGAAAGAAAGAAAGAAAGAAAGAAAGAAAGAAAGAAAGAAAGAAAGAAAGAAGAAAATCCCTGGAATGAGTAGGTGTCTCCAAACTTTTGACTGGTACAGTATATACACACAACCCATGCTCTGTCTCTGTAACTATCCAGTAATGTGTAGAGGAACTCACCGGTTTCTGCCTGAGTCTCTGAAGCCTTTAGCAAATGGGTTCCTGTCAATCTTCAACCTGGTGATCTGAAGACAACAACAACAACCACAACATCAGACCATCAACAACAACACAAGCAACACAACCATATTAGGATATTGTCAGATTCCCTCAAACATCAGTTACAAAAAGGATTGGTCTGGGAATTATCTGTACATCCTTCTCCTGTTTGTAAACTTTATAGTAGAGAAGGATTGGTCAGAAGAGACCTGTAGAGACCAGTAGAGACCAAAGGAGACCAGTAGAGACCAGAAAGTCCAGTAGAGACCAGTAGACCAAAAGAGACCAGTAAAGACCAGAAGAGACCAGCAGAGACCAGGAGACCAGTAGAGACCAAAATAGACCAGTAAGGGTTTTGAAGTTTAAAATAAATCCCAAAGTGCCATGGTAAAGGGTGTCAATTGATCTCAGTAGAGTACAAAAGTGACCAGCAGAGACCATTAGAGATCAGTAGAGGCCATTAGAGACCGGTTGAGACCAGTATAGATCAGAAGAGACCAGTAGAGACCAAAATGTCCACTGTGTGAGCTCCATCAGCCTCGTTCCACACTGCCCCTTAGAACCTTACAACTCTCTTGCCCTCTCCCTCTCTCTCTCTGAATTCAATTCAAAGGGGCTTTATTGGCATGGGAAACATATGTTTACATTGTGTGCTGTGTGTGTGTGCTGTGTTTTACATTTCTCTCTCTCTCTCTTTCCTCTCTCTCCCTCTCTCTCTTTCTTTCTTTCTTTCTTTCTTTCTCTTTCTCCCTCTTTCCCTCTCTCTCTATTTTCTTTCTTTCTCTTTCTCCCTCTTTCCTCTCTCTCTCTCTCTCTCTCTCTGTCCCTCTCCCTCGCCCTCTCTCTCTCTCTCTCTCTCTCTCTCTCTCTCTCTCTCTCTCTCTCTCTCTTTCTTTCTCTTTCTCTCTCTTTCCTCTCTCTCTCTCTCTGTCGCTCTCCCTCTGTCTCTCTCTCTGTCCCTCTCTCTGACCACCAAGGGGGATATTTAACAGTATGTTTCTCTTGTTCTTTCTACAGTCAAAGCCTGATCCCATGCCACTCCCTTTGCTGTGTTCTCTGAGCTGTATGACGACCGAAGGTTAGGTTAGGGTTGTTTGTTCGTTCTAGTACGGTCGTCTGAATGTTGTGTGAATGTTACCTGCTGGTTCTGGTGGGTGATGACAGTGTAGAGGGTAGTGGTTGTCTGAATATTATCTAAATGTTGTGTGAATGTTAGGTGATTATAGTTTAAACATTATATGGAGGTTACCTGTTGGTTCTGGTAGACAGTGAGGTGACAATGGTATAGAAGTTAGTGTATGGTTGTCTGAAAGACCCAGTGCAGTCGAAAACATGATGTTTCCCAGTGCAGTCGAAAACATGATGTTTCCCAGTGCAGTCAAAAACATGATGTTTCCCAGTGCAGTCAAAAACACGATGTTTCCCAGTGCAGTCAAAAACATGATGTTTCCCAGTGCAGTCAAAAACACGATGTTTCCCAGTGCAGTCAAAAACATGATGTTTCCCAGTGCAGTCAAAAACACGATGTTTCCCAGTGCAGTCAAAAACATGATGTTTCCCAGTGCAGTCAAAAACATGATGTTTCCCAGTGCAGTCAAAAACATGTTGTTTCCCAGTGCAGTCAAAAACACGTTGTTTCCCAGTGCAGTCAAAAACATGATGTTTCCCAGTGCAGTCAAAAACATGATGTTTCCCAGTGCAGTCAAAAACATGATGTTTCCCAGTGCAGTCAAAAACATGATGTTTCCCAGTGCAGTCGAAAACATGATGTTTCCCAGTGCAGTCAAAAACACGTTGTTTCCCAGTGCAGTCAAAAACATGATGTTTCCCAGTGCAGTCAAAAACATGATGTTTCCCAGTGCAGTCAAAAACACGATGTTTCCCAGTGCAGTCAAAAACATGATGTTTCCCAGTGCAGTCAAAAACATGTTGTTTCCCAGTGCAGTCAAAAACACGATGTTTCCCAGTGCAGTCAAAAACATGATGTTTCCCAGTGCAGTCAAAAACATGATGTTTCCCAGTGCAGTCAAAAACACGATGTTTCCCAGTGCAGTCAAAAACACGTTGTTGCCCAGTGCAGTCAAAAACATGATGTTTCCCAGTGCAGTCTGCCATGTGCCTGGTACAGTTGAAACTGGGTTTTATCCGTGAAGGGCTCACTTCTCCAGCGGACCAGTGGTCATCGAAAGTGAGCATTTGCCCACTGAAGTCAGTTACAACGCCGAATTGCAATCAGGTCAAGACCCTGGTGAGGATGACAAGCATGCAGATGAGCTTCCCTGAGACAATTTCTGACAGTTTGTGCAGAAATTCTTCAGTTGTGCAAACCCACAGTTTCATCAGCTGTCTGGGTGGCTCGTCTCAGACCATCCTGGAGGTGAAGACGCTGGACGTGGAGGCCCTAGGGTGGCATGGTTACACGTGTTCCGAGGTTGTGAGGCCGGCTAGACGTACTACGATTTTTTTTCAAACACAGTTGGAGGTGGCTTATGGTAGAGAAATTAACATTCAATTATCTGGCGACAGCTCCGGTGGATAATCCTGCAGTCAGCATGCCAATTGCATGCTCCATCAAAACTTGAGACATAGGTGGCCTTTTATTGCCCGCAGCACAAGGCACACCTGTGTAATGATCATGCTGTTTAAATGAGCTTCTTGGTGTGCCATACCTGTCAGGTAGATAGATTATCTTGGCAACGGAGAAATTCTCTCTAACAGGGATCTAACATTTCTGCACAAAATTTTTGAGAAATAATATTTTTGTGTGCATGGAAAATGTCTTTGTTCTTTTTCTCAGCTCATGAATCATGGGACCAACACTTTACATGTTGAGTTTATATTTATGTCTGTATTTATATTTTCACACTATGATGTTGGAATAATACTGCGAAGTTGTGAAAATTATGATAATGCCTTTTAGTGTAAGAGCTGTTTGAAAAGACTGCCTGAAATCTCCTCCTGTTTTAGGTGGGATGGAGTTTTTGCCAACCATGGTGACATCACCATGCAGTAAATTAGATATTAGACCAATAAGAAAGACAGTTACAAACCTCTCTGACAATAACAGCAAATGTTACGTTTCCCCTCCCCACTTAAACCCCTCCCAGGCAGTCCTAGCAAAATTCATGCTTCAGAAAATTGCTCTTTTCTAGGACTCTATTTTGTTTATTTTTACCATTTGAATTGAAAACAATCACAGTATGGTACCATGTTACCCAGAAAGGATTTGATATTGAGATAAAAATGGCTGCATTGGACCTTTAAGGCTCGGATATGGTTGTTTATACTTTAGAGGTTGTGTGAATGTTGTGTAAAGGTTACCTGTTGGTTCTGGTATGGCTGTGTGAATGTTGTGTAAAGGTTACCTGTTGGTTCTGGTATGGCTGTGCGAATGTTGTGTAAAGGTTACCTGCTGGTTCTGGTATAGCTGTGTGAATGTTGTGTAAAGGTTACCTGTTGGTTCTGGTATGGCTGTGTGAATGTTGTGTAAAGGTTACCTGTTGGTTCTGGTATGGCTGTGTGAATGTTGTGTAAAAAGGTTACCTGTTGGTTCTGGTATGGCTGTGTGAATGTTGTGTAAAGGTTACCTGTTGGTTCTGGTATGGCTGTGTGAATGTTGTGTAAAGGTTACCTGTTGGTTCTGGTATCGCTGTGTGAATGTTGTGTAAAGGTTACCTGTTGGTTCTGGTATGGCTGTGTAGAATGTTGTGTAAAGGTTACCTGTTGGTTCTGGTATGGCTGTGTGAATGTTGTGTAAAGGTTACCTGTTGGTTCTGGTATGGCTGTGTGAATGTTGTGTAAAGGTTACCTGTTGGTTCTGGTATGGTTGTGTGAATGTTTTGTAAAGGTTACCTGTTGGTTCTGGTATGCGGTGACAGTGGTGAAGGTGGTCTCTGGGAAGCTGAGTGTTCTGGTTCCGTCTCCCTGGGGAACGGCTCTAACATGAGACAGCTCCTCGCCACGCTCCTTATGAATCACATGCACACGTGGCTGGTACTTATGCATGGAGTGGAGAATGATCTGAACACACACACAGCACACACACAGCACCCACCCAGCACACACACAACACACAGAACACACACAACACACACCCAGCACACACACAGCACACACACAACACACACACAGCACACATACAGCACACACACAACACACACACAGCACACACACAACACACACCCAGCACACACACAGTACACACACAACACACACACAACACACACACACGGCACACACAAACACACACACACAGCACGCACACAGCACACATACGGCACACACACAACACACACACACAGCACGGTTAGGGCATCATTATACCGCAGAAGAACTACACAATTACACATGAATGGAATTACCTGCTATTCTCTCACATCATAAAACACAGACGCATACTTGCACATACACACTCACGTAGGCATGCACGTACACACACAGAAACACACACACACACACAGAAACACACACACACACAGACACAGAAACACACAAACAGTTCCTCTTGAACGGCCAATCACAGTTTAGTCCAGCCTGAGGGTTTCCGTCTGTTTATAGCTCACAGTTGACAATGATTTTTAAAATACTCCAATGAACTAAACGAAACTTCTGGGGAAAATGTGATCTATTTCCTCTGATAACAATCAAGACATGACCTCAATAAACACGATCCTTCCATTCAGAATATTTACAATTTCTGTCCTTTTATCAAACACAACATCTTCTGTATATCTAAAAGTAAACATGTTATAGAATATTAAACTTCAGGCACAATTTCAGATTCCTTCTTTTGAAATCCCCTTTCCTCAAGTTTTTCCAGTTTAAAGTCACTTCATACAAATAGCATTCTGATCAAGATTTACCAGTAGCTCATAAATCAATCAATCAGTCAACATATCCATCAATCAGTCAATATATCCATCATTCCATCCACCAAATGAAGTAGATTTAGTCCAAGTAATAATACAGTCATCATAATGTTGCGTGTTGCATATATAAAAATATATAATAAATAGGTAACTTACATGTCCCTGGTCATCCAGTTCGTTATTGGTCAGTTTGAGTTTGTCGAAGCTGATCACCTGACGCATCCACGTTTCACCGGAAGCCGGAGAGTCCGGGTGGATGTATACACGCGGCGGCACTGGGGAGTCCGCATTTCCCGCGACCATCCACTTGGAGCTGTGGTACACGTACCTGCACACACACATACACAGAGAAAAAGAGAAATAACATCAACACTGTGTTTTGTGTTCATTTTATTGGAGCATTTGTTATTTGACCGTCAGGACTGGGAGGTTTGCTGTCCAAAAGGCGTTTCTTCCCAAACCGCACAAGGACACATCGCTGACTGACAGACCGTTCCCAACCGCCATTTGTTCCGCTTTGTTCCCAGTTCACCAGACACAAACGATTACAACTTTAATAAACCTCTCAAGGTTTTTATGCTATAATATCAAAGAAACCAAGACGCCTTTCTAGCCTAGCATAGTTAATCTATATGTAAACGTTTGCAGAAATACCTGCAATAGTATAGGTTATCAGAAAGGGATTTTGCATAGGCTAATTCCTGACCTGTAGCAGCAGTATAATGTGTTGTCCACGGGGTTGTTATGCCTATATTAGTTGTATAGTTTAGGCCTATATAATAGTTATTTTGTGTTATATTCCTAACCTGTATCGTTTGTTGTCCACGGGGATAATGTCCATGGTAATGTAGTACAGCTGGTGGGGGTCCAGACCCGAGATCTTCACGCGCATAGCGGGGAACATCCGTCTGCACCGGGAGGTGAGAGAGACAAGAAATAGAGTCACATTAAAATACATAAAATATGTAGCTTACTAAATATTTCGATTAGTCGCCCTACACTCCCTGTGGAAAGAGATGCAACATAGTCAGTTTGGTCGTTTTTACAATTGTTCAGATTTATTTTTTTTCGTGCCATGAAATATTAATTTCTCACGCATTGATATAAATATCAGCACTTTAGCCTAATATATGATTATGCTTGGTAGACCTATAGGCTACGACAGAATTGGCGAAAATATAATTTCAACATTACAATAGTACCTTATAACATTATAATAAAACATTATTGTTATTATTATTATTATTATATTTAGTCAAAGGTGGTTTTGTGTAATTTTGCGTAAACTTTTCATAAACAATTCTGTTCACAGTATTTCCCTTCTTATTAAACAATTTTGTTTTGTTTCTGATCAATCCGGTTAAATCAAACAAATTGTGATTAGACGGTAAATCTTCTTTACATTTCTGTTAAGACACTTAATAATCCTTGCGTCATAACTGCAACATTGAAGGACCGGTTAATTTGAAACATGTTTAAATAAAAAATAATAACCCTTTTCCGTCACAGCAGAAAGCTCATGTAAAATATCTGCACATTGTTTAAAGTTCAAGACAAAGGCTTGTCGTCCTCTTCTTCATTGACTGTTTCTTTAGGCTCTGTGTTACCGTGTCGTTTCTCTCACCTGCCAGCCTTCGTGATTATCATCTCTGTACCGATCTCGTGAAACCGTTTCCACAGGTCGGAGCCCTGCAAGTCCACGCGCATCTCCTCTCCGGGAACCGTTACTGTTACCGGTGGCGCGCGCTGGGCTTGGGCCTCTGGGTGGGGGCTTTCCAACAGCACGTCACAGCTCTCCACTACGGAAAGACAGTTCGGGTCAGTCACGAGCAACACAGTCTTGTTTTAATGTAGTAGTTTGGTAAAGGCTAGTATCCTAGTACGGGCTAGTAGTGACTGCAGTGGGTCTAAAGTATAGTCGTGTGTGTGTGTGTGTGTGTGTGTGTGTGTGTGTGTGTGTGTGTGTGTGTGTGTGTGTGTGTGTGTGTGTGTGTGTGTGTGTGTGTGTGTGTGTGTGTGTGTTTAGGTGCGTGCGTGCGTGTGTGCGTGTGTGTCATTGCCCCATCAGTTATAATAATCATGGCTCTCTGTTCGTCGCCAAACGGGCCGTGTCTGTTCCGCTCCACTAGAGTCACAAGGCCTGACCAGCCCTGACTAGAGGTGTCCAGCCCTGACTAGACTGGACCAGACCTGACTAGACTGGACCAGACCTGACTAGACTGGAACAGACCTGACTAGACTGGACCAGCCCTGACTAGACTGGACCAGACCTGATTAGACTGGACCAGACCTGACTAGACTGGACTATTTGTGTTGCTGTCAAAATGGGTGTTCAGGCCGCAGACAATATAACAATATATGTTCTGTATTGGTCAGCCCACAACCAGACAGGCATAAATGTAAGAAACTATAGCGCTACGGTTAAATATTATTTTAGGACCATATTATCTCTCCTGTTATGTTATCATCTATTATCACGGTGAGGCCAAAGACAAATTACCATCCTTTGATTGACAATGAAATTATATTATATTTTATTTGAGTCAATTCTATGAATTGGCTATTATAACGTTTGTGTAATGGAAAGGTCTCCCAGCCTGTTAAATGAGATCTGACAATGGGACTCCCTGGATAAATAACGGTCAAATAGAAATACATATTATATTCATGTAGAATACAGTGATATATAATAAGAAGAAGTAATATATAAGGACTATAGAATCACAGTCAGCACAGTGCAACACCCAGGCTTAACCACACTGAAGAAAAACAGATACAGTAGTTTTGATTATATTTTTTCTTAATTTACAATAGAACAGTTTGTTGTGTTTCTGTATTTTTAACCCCGTTCATATAACGGCCCTCATCCGAGGCCATCTTCCTGCCGGTAATAGCTAATTGGCGTGTTTATGATTGTAACAAGACTCGTAAAGCGGCTGATTAGTCACGCGCACAGCCGTTCTATTTACTCGACCAATAACCGGATATTATATAATATCTCTACAATAGAGCGGCAAACATATCAGCCCCTCATTAATGTTTAAATCAGATACATTTTAATGCATGTTTCAAATGCTCTGTGTTTCTGAACCCAGATAATTATATTAGGCCCTTACTCTGTGCATTTGGTTCTGTAAATAATCTGTAATTATGTTCAAGTTTAGACTATATTTCTAACAGTATTTGTATTTATTGTTGTTATTATTATTAGGATATTTGTATAGCCTACTTGGTTATTGCAGGTAATCGATTTTATTTTTAATTCATTCTAGTGGTAATTTAGTTCATGTCAATCATTCGGTTCATACAATCATTGTCTTATTGTTGAGGCTATGCAGTAATAAACAACCACCACCCACAACAAAAACAACAACGAGCAATAAAAACAGGTCAACAAGAAAAACTAGATTAGATTTATCCGGCAAGTAACGGGATAGGCCTACATCAGTTTCGCCTGCGTATGAGTCGCTGTTAGAATAGTTGTAGCCTCATATGTAATTATTAAATGTTCCGTTTAGTGTGCATTTTTCTAGGGAGTGGTGGTGAATGTATTTTAAGTCGTCTTCGGTGTCACCACTCCATGGTAACAGTCTTTACTTACGCGAGCCGTCACTAACGCACTCTATCTCACTGCCCCGGTCGCTGGCGCGGTTGCACGCCCTCTCCTCTCTCTCCCCTCCGTTACTGGGCAGCTCCAACACCTCCGTGACCTCCTCGAGAAAGCACACCCTAGTGTCGTCCTCCCCGAGCTTCCGTCTCTTCTCCGACCCGATCAGAGCTTCCACCGAGAACGCGTGCGCCTTGACGCTCAGAGTGCACGGGGAGCGTCGCTTCTCTGCCATTCCACCAACCGTCCGACCAGGGAGAGGCGCAGGAAAGGAAATAAGGAAAAAGTCACTCTAAACAAAAGTGAAATGAAGTGAAAAGTTCACCCCAAGGGCCTCCACCGTAATAGCGGACGCTCCTCTCTCTCCTTGAGCTACGGCCCGTTCAGGACTGACTTTGGGGCACCGCACATACCGTCCTAGTGACCAAATACATACACACACTCTCTCTCTCTCTCTCTCTCTCTCTCTCTCTCTCTCTCTCTCTCTCTCTCTCTCTCTCTCTCTCTTTCTCTCTCTCTCCAACTGGACGCAGCTATGAGACGTTAGCTGCAAGTGAAATAGACCTTCTGATGTGTGTGAGCTGAGCGCATGCGGACCGCAGTGGCCCCAGTTTTAGAAAGTGTAAATAATCTGAGGGCTGTTGTAGGGCTGGGCTGTCAGCTGTCAATTATTCTGCCTCCCGTCCAATTGAGCCCTGATCTCACCGAAGTCCCACCTCCTCGAGCTGTCTGGTGTTAAATGGTGAAGGGGGCTCGTGAATGAATCATGGCCCCGGTGCAGAGCGCGTATTCTCACACCACCGCCCAACATGCTCTGCATGTTTTGTCAACCCCCCCGCAAGGGAGCCCCCTGAGGCAGACAGACACAATAACCACCGGACAGTGTTATTACACCTTAATATCCCTCTTCTAGAGAAACCAAATCAAATTGACTCAAATTGTATTTGTCACATTCAACAGGTGTAGACTTTACCATGAAATGCTTACTTCTGAGCCCTTTCTCAACGATGCAGAGTTAAGGTAGACTCAGCGAAATGATGTCGCCACTAGCAGCACGCATGTGCACAGGTTCCCGCCACAGTGTTACAGCATGGTAGTCAACTGGACCAGTATGCTGTTTACTTTCTGCGTGTGCATCATATCGCTGAGTCTACCTTTAAAAAGTAAGACAATTACCAACAACAACAAAAAAAGTAACACAATAAAATAGCAATAATGAGGCTGTACAGTACAGTAGTGGTACCGAGTCAATGTGCTGGGGTACAAGGTCGCTGTGGTAATATGCAGTGGTATAAAGTAACGAAGTAATGTAATACTTAGGGTCGTTTTTTGAGATATTTATATTTTTTGACAATGTTTACTTTTACTTCACCACATTCCTAAAGAAAATATGTACTTTTTACTCCCATACCTTTTCCCTGACACAAAAAAGTAAGCAGCTGATTCCAAAGGTTGCAAGTTCAAATCCAGAGATATAAAGTTATAAACCTTAACCACTTTGAAATGTGGTTGAACGTCTCATTCTGATGTGAGACTGTGAGAGCTAGTTGCAAATTCAAACACCTATCAATATTATGCGTTGCCATCCCTACTGCCTCTGATCTTGCGGACTCACTAAACACAAATACTGCGTTTGTAAATGATGTTCGAGTGTGCTTAATATCAGGAATTCGATGTATAACATTTACTTTTTACTTTTACTCAAGTATGACAATGTTGTACTTTTTCCACAAAGAATATTTAAAACCAAATTATTTTAGACTTTACTCAAGTAGTTTTTTACTGGGTGACTTTCACTTTTACTTGAGTCATTTTCTATTAAGGTTTCTTTTATTTTACTAGAGTGTGAAAATGGAGTACTTTTTCCATCTCTGGTAAAAATGTACATGTAGATAGGTGTAAAAGTTACTAGGCAATCAGTATAGAGAATAAACAGAGCAGCAGCAGCATATGTGAAGAGTGTGAAAGTGTGTCTGTGTGTGTGTGTGTGTGTGTGTGTGTGTGTGTGTGTGTGTGTGTGTGTGTGTGTGTGTGTGTGTGTGTGTGTGTGTGTGTGTGTGTGTGTGTGTGTGTGTGTGTGTGTGTGTAATTGTGTTGTGAGTGTTCAATGCAAATAGTCCAAGTAGTCATTTGATTAATTGTTCATCAGTCTTATGGTGTAGAAGCTGTTCAGGAACCTTGGTCCCAGACTTGGCGCTCTATTACCGCTTGCTGTGCGTTAGCCGAGAACATTCTATGGCTTAGGTGGTGGGTGTCTTTGACAATGTTCCAGGCCTTCCTCTGACACCACCTGGTATAGAGGTCCTGGATGGCAGGGAGCTCAGCCCCAGTGATGTACTGGGCCATACGCACCAACCTGTACTGCCTTGTGATTGAAGGCGGCACACTTATTGGACTATTGATGAACCGTCCCAACAACCCGACATGGTCCTGTTCGGGACTATTGAGGAACTGTCCCAACAACCCGGCATGATTCTGTTCGGGACTATTGGCTATCCTTATTCTAGGAAGGAACCGTCTGGATATGGGTGTATGGAGACTATAGTGCACTATACACTGATTTACATTACATCCGTGTATAGTGCACTATTATATCAAAAACGTCTTCTTTTTTTTAATAAATTAAAGGATTGTTTAGGATAGATTACTGTAATTGATATGCATATTATTCATAATATATTAATAATATAGCCTATAGAAAACAATGATATGCCTATAGCTTATATAAATAAATGTAATTTTACCACATACCTGTGCGTTAACGGTGCTCAGTGTTGAATCGCGCTCGGATGTGTGTTATATGACTGGAGCACCGTAAATTATACCTACCGGAGGCGTCCAGTTTACCGTCTGTTCCTTCGTGCTGTTCAGGCGTGTAAATTAGTGCGTGGTCATGCGGGGAATGTCCGTTAGGGCCCGTGCATGTGAAGACATATGGAGCAAGCCTATAAATAAACAAGCGCGAGGACAGTCCCGCGGCTTCTCTTTCACTCCTGGCACAATGTACACAACCCGGGGGGGTATTATAAACAGCACGTTATCATCGTTTATTGGTGTAAATGTAATGTAAATGAAGGATGGTAGCGGGAAATGCCGCTGTCATATTCTGCCGGTTGGTTATCAGATCAAATGACGGTATGGTGCGCTGCTCGCGGGGAGGGATGCCTTAAATAAAAGCTAACTGTACTACTGTTTAGATTGGATATCTCGCCTTTCAGCGTTGAGAACTAAAACATCTCTATTTAAAATGGAGAATAACTTATTTTAATGGTTAATGTTCAACATCAAAACACGTCCCTTTTTGACACCGGTCTCGTTGTTTTATTTTCTATTTGTTTTTAAGTCATGGCAATATGCCCCCCCCCCCCCCACTCCACTCAGCGCCACTCCACTCCACTCAGCGCCACTCCACGCCACTCCACTCCGCGCCACTCCACTCCACTCAGCGCCACTCCACTACACTCCACGCCACTCCACTCAGCGCCACTCCACTACACTCATATCCGTCGATATGACAGCACACCATGATTATATTATTCAGACTAGACACATAAATAACCGAGGCCTAACTTGACATGCTGCTAACATATACATTCAGACCATTTGAATGTGATTATATCCACTTGCACTATTTTGGCCTAGTTATTTCCCTAGGTTAAATATATTTTCTTTGATTGCGAATACATTTTATTCAGAATTGTATTTTCGGATTTGTATTTGCTTCAGCATTTAGTTACTCTGTTTTGGAAAGATTATTCGACATTAATGGATATTCCCACTAAAACTAACTTTAATTTACGAATAATTTGGCGATATTTTTACATTTCGACAGATATTTTCACAAAACCAAATTCATAGCCTACATTTTACAAAAACAAATGCATGGGTTATATTTCACAAAAACAAAATTAATATTTGACAGAATATGCCTCTATTTACTTTATATCAAACGCAAACCAAGTTGACCACGTGTGTTTAATTTTCTGTATTTCTGGTATAGAAAACCCTAATTATGTGGCAATATAAATGTAACTATATAGGAATATTTGCATTAATGAGCATTCTTCCATATTATTTACAGAATATATTATAGACATATAACTGTTTTTGTTTTTGTAGAATGGACATTTAAACATGTGATTATACATTTATTTTAACTATAGCTATTTACACATTATATTTACAACAACAAAAATAAGCACATCATTTATTTAACCAATAAAATATGATAGGTTTCATAAAAATCTAACAGGTCAGATCAAAGCAGAAGTTAATTTGATATGCCAGGAACTAGCCTATGAGTTAACCAGGAACTAGCCTATGAGTTAACCAGGAACTAGCCTATGAGTTAACCAGGAACTAGCCTATGAGTTAACCAGGAACTAGCCTATGAGTTAACCAGGAACTAGCCTATGAGTTAACCAGGAACTAGCCTATGAGTTAACCAGGAACTAGCCTATGAGTTAACCTGTTATTTATTTATTTTTGTATTATTTTTCAACTTGATTTGATTTTAATATCAGTGTTTGTCAGCAGGTCTACTAATTTAATATGTATACGTCGTTCTACATGGTGCGTTTTCCTATATTTTCTCAACTGTTTATTGTCTGTTAAACTTTTATAAAACTATTTGTCAGTAATCTGAAATATTGCATTATCTGATCATATGTATTATCTTTCGTTGCTCTAAATGAATTTCACAGGAAAGAAAATATGTTTAAATAATATATACTTTTCTGTCAGACCGTTGGTTTACACCGCGGCGAGTCAGTCTTACCTCTGTCTTTATTCCAGTGTGTGTTCTTGACTGATACTTTGTGGGTTTACGGCTCTGTAGCCTCGTGCTGCGTAACTGTGCCACCTTCCGTCAGCATCAGTCATTATCTCTCGCGGTGGGACTAACTGGGAGCTCCGAGTCCGCGTGGGCGATACTTCAGACACAGACCAGAGCCACGAGCACAGCCTCCACCGGAACGGAGAGAGACCAACACGGAGCCGTCACTCCCTCCCGCCTCCGGACACGAGCAGGCAGGGGCTTGGGCGGGTGTTATTTCTCCGGTAGATAAAGAGTTATCCTCGATGCCTAATCTAAAATAAATAATTTTCTGATTACATTTAGTTGAATTATTCTGTTTCTCTATCTGGAGAATAGTTGCTAGGCCTAACAGTGTCTATCTGCTCCTGTTGTAGAGGAGGGCAGACGCCAGGCAGGCAGCTTCTCTCTGTAGTTTGATGAAGAGAAATGAGCCATAGGTAGAACGTTATGTTAGGACACGTTTTCAAAACGGATACTGACTACCTGACCCGTCTGGCCTGTAGACCTCTACTGACTACCTAACCGGTCTGGCCTGTAGACCTCTAATGACTACCTGACATATCTGGCCTGTACAACTCTACTGACTACCTGACCGGTCTGGCCTGTACACCTCTACTGACTACCTTAACGGTCTGGCCTGTAGACCTCTACTGACTACCTTACCGGTCTGGCCTGAGGACCTCTACTGACTACCTGACCGTCTGGCCTGTAGGCTTCTACTGACTACCTGACCGTCTGGCCTGTAGTCCTCTACTGACTACCTGACCGTCTGGCCTGTAGGCCTCTACTGACTACCTGACCCGTCTGGCCTGTAGGCCTCTACTGACTACCTGACCCATCTGGCCTGTAGACCTCTACTGACTACCTGACCCGTCTGGCCTGTAGGCCTCTTCTGACTACCTGACCGTCTGGCCTGTAGTACTCTACTGACTACCTGACCGGTCTGGCCTGTAGACCTCTACTGACTACCTTACCGGTCTGGCCTGAGGACCTCTACTGACTACCTGACCGGTCTGGCCTGTAGACCTCTACTGACTACCTGACCCGTCTGGCCTGTAGACCTCTACTGACTACCTGACCCGTCTGGCCTGTAGACCTCTACTGACTACCTGACCTGTCTGGCCTGTAGGCCTCTTCTGACTACCTGATCCGTCTGGCCTGTAGGCCTCTACTGACTACCAGACCCGTCTGGACTGAAGACCTCTACTGACTACCTGACCCGTCTGGCCTGTAGGCCTCTACTGACTACCTGACCCGTCTGGCCTGTAGGCCTCTTCTGACTACCTGACCCATCTGCCCTGTAGACCTCTACTGACTACCTGACCCGACTGGCCTGTAAGTCTCTACTGACTACCTGACCCGTCCGGCCTGTAAAGGCCTCTTCTGGCTACCTGACCGTCTGGCCTGTAGTCCTCTACTGACTACCTGACCGTCTGGCCTGTAGGCTTCTACTGACTACCTGACCGTCTGGCCTGTAGTCCTCTACTGACTACCTGACCGTCTGGCCTGTAGGCCTCTACTGACTACCTGACCCGTCTGGCCTGTAGGAATCTACTGACTACCTGACCCATCTGGCCTGTAGACCTCTACTGACTACCTGACAGGTCTGGCCTGTAGGCCTCTTCTGACTACCTGACCGTCTGGCCTGTAGTACTCTACTGACTACCTGACCGGTCTGGCCTGTAGACCTCTACTGACTACCTGACCAGTCTGGCCTGTAGACCTCTACTGACTACCTGACTGTCTGGCCTGTAGACCTCTACTGACTACCTGACCTGTCTGGCCTGTAGACCTCTACTGACTACCTGATCCGTCGGGCCTGTAGACCTCTACTGACTACCAGACCCGTCTGGCCTGAAGACCTCTACTGACTACCTGACCCGTCTGGCCTGTAGGCCTCTTCTGACTACCTGACCGTCTGGCCTGTAGGCCTCTACTGACTATCTGACCGTCTGGCCGGTAGGCCTCTACTGACAACCTGACCCGTCTGGCCTGTAGACCTCTAAATCAAATCAAATCAAATGTATTTATATAGCCCTACGTACATCAGCTGATATCTCAAAGTGTTGTACAGAAACCCAGCCTAAAACCCCAAACAGCAAGCAATGCAGGTGTAGAAGCACTGGCCTGTAGACCTCTACTGACTACCTTACCGGTCTGACCTGTAGACCTCTACTGACTACCTGACCCGTCTGGCCTGTAGGCCTCTTCTGACTACCTGACCGTCTGGCCTGTAGTCCTCTACTGACTACCTGACCGTCTGGCCTGTAGGCCTCTACTGACTACCTGACCGTCTGGCCTGTAGGCCTCTACTGACTACCTGATCCGTCTGGCCTGTTGGCCTCTACTGACTACCTGACCCGTCTGGCCTGTAGACCTCTACTGACTACCTGACCCGTCTGGCCTGTAGGCCTCTACTGACTACCTGACCCGTCTGGCCTGTAGACCTCTACTGACTACCTTACCGGTCTGACCTGTAGACCTCTACTGACTACCTGACCCGTCTGGCCTGTAGACCTCTACTGACTACCTGACCGTCTGGCCTGTAGGCCTCCTCTGACTCTGATAAGGAAGGAAACAGTTAGTTGAGATTTTTAATGTCTTCACAGCAAGGTCCCTCTCCCTCTCTCCCCCCCCCCCCCCCCCCCCCCCCCCCCATCATGGCAGAGACATTATGGATATTACTGTTCCAGTCAATGATCAAACAAAACTTCCAGAGAGAGAAAGCAGAGAGACGAAGGGAGGAGGAGAGAGAGGGAGAGAGTGATTGAAAGAGTATTCTAACAATCAATGCAATAATGCAAATATTGAGTATATTTATATACTTCGTTCACTTAAATTCTCTAAACATAAATAAGGTTTTTTCACACAGAGTTAGTGTCTCCACTCATGCCCAGGTAGGTTAGGCATGAGTCCTGGTGCTTCCATTCATTCATTCATTCATCCACTCACTCACTCACTCACTCACTCACTCACTCACTCACTGTCTGTTCAACCAGACCTGCCTGTAGGCCAGACTGAGACCTGAGGGCTGAAAGTTGAGGGCTGAGGGCTAAGGGCTGAGAGTTGAGGGCTGAGGGCTAAGGGCTGAGAGCTGAGGGCTAAGGGCTGAGAGTTGAGGGCTGAGAGTTGAGGGCTGAGAGCTAAGGGCTGAGAGGTAAGGGCTGAGAGCTGAGGGCTAAGGGCTGAGAGTTGAGGGCTAGACCTGACCTGCCTGTAAGCCAGACTGAGACCTGAGAGCTAAGGGCTGAGAGCTGAGGGCTGAAAGTTGAGGGCTGAGAGTTGAGGGCTAAGGGCTGAGAGCTGAGGGCTAAGGGCTGAGAGTTGAGGGCTGAGGGCTGAGAGCTGAGGGCTAAGGGCTGAGAGTTGAGGGCTGAGGGCTGAGATTTGAGGGCTGAGGGCTAAGGGCTGAGAGTTGAGGGCTGAGGGCTAAGGGCTGAGAGTTGAGGGCTGAGGGCTAAGGGCTGAGAGCTGAGGGCTGAAAGTTGAGGGCTGAGAGTTGAGGGCTGAGGGCTGAGAGTTGAGGGCTAAGGGCTGAGAGCTGAGGGCTGAGGGCTGAGAGCTGAGGGCTAAGGGCTGAGAGTTGAGGGCTGAGGGCTGAGATTTGAGGGCTGAGGGCTAAGGGCTGAGAGTTGAGGGCTGAGGGCTAAGGGCTGAGAGTTGAGGGCTGAGGGCTAAGGGCTGAGAGCTGAGGGCTGAAAGTTGAGGGCTGAGAGTTGAGGGCTGAGGGCTGAGAGTTGAGGGCTAAGGGCTGAGAGCTGAGGGCTAAGGGCTGAGAGTTGAGGGCTGAGAGCTGAGAGCTGAGAGTTGAGGGCTGAGAGTTGAGGGCTAAGGGCTGAGAGCTGAGGGCTAAGGGCTGAGGGCTGAGGGCTGAGAGTTGAGGGCTGAGGGTAAGGGCTGAGAGTTGAGGGCTGAGAGCTGAGGGTTGAGAGCTGAGGGCTGAGGGCTGAGAGCTGAGGGCAGCGTAGGTTTAGTGCTAACCAGGTTATAGAAGTGGTAGGAGGACTTCAAGTGTAAAGTGTTAAATTGTTATATGGTGTGTCTGTGTTTGAGGGAAGTATGTTGGGTCGTGTGTGTGTTTCTTAGGTAGAGTGTGTGTTAAACGGGGCTGTTTATTAAACAGCTGTAGGATGTTCAGCAATGTTGCATAATTGCGTGCAAAGCTTTGAAGGCTGGTTGGGTCTCCCAGCTGAAGCAGGGCAGTCTGGGTAACATACTGTTAACAGTTATTTAGCGCCTGCTAATGGGCATGGGGAGCTGCGCCAGGGCTTTTATAGCGGAAGTGGCAGCGCGGGGAGCGGAGCGCGAGCTGACGAGGTGAGAGAGGAGAGAGAGGGAGAGAGCTGGGTAAAGGAGCAGAGGTTCCCCTAACTCCCCCAATACCCCACTGCCTGCCCTAGGAGCTCCAAACCCGGGCACACACCTCTGGAACCAGCGGGAGAGGAAGGTGGTGAGAGAGAGGGCGGAAGGGAGGGAATGGTAGAGAGAGAGACAGAGGCACACAATAGCACTTCAGTCTTGAAGTTTGTCTACCACTTCTATAATACATTTATCACTAGGCCTACACAGTCCTCAGAGAGAGGGAGAGGGAGAAGGAGAGAGAGAGAGAGAGAGAGAGAGAGAGAGAGAGAGAGAGAGAGAGAGAGAGAGAGAGAGAGAGAGAGAGAGAGAGACACTGTCTTTATTCTTTTGGAACTTTTGTAAGTGTAATGTTTACTCTTAATTTTTTTTATTTATTTCACTTTTGTTAATGATCTATTTCACTTGCTTTGGCAATATTAACAAATGTTTCCCATGCCAATGAAGCCATTTGATTTTAATTGAATTGAATTGAGAGACAGAGAGAAGTGCATAATGGAGAGAAATGGCCAGGTGCTCTCTCCCCAGTCACCATGCCCATGCTGCATTCTAAAGCCTGAAGTCTGAAGAAAATGGAATGTCCTTTCCTCTCCTCTCCTCTCCCCTTTCATCTCTCCTCCCCTCCTCTCCTCGTGAATGCCCGGTTTTCCACTCACCCAGCTGAAATGACACGTGACACCTTCCAGACCCCTGCCCTCGTGCATACATCTAACCTACCATTGAGATGCTTTTTTAACAGACGCGCTTGATATAATCTGATGCATTTATGAAATGTACTGGAGTTTTTATGGGCCCGTTCTGGTGGCTACGCCGGGAATATTATTTGAGTTGGATTTCCGGTCTGGCTGTATCGGGTTGTCATGGGGACAGAGCAAGGCGCCGCAAGTGCTGCTCTGACAGATGGAGAACACGGTAACGATTAACGGTGAGGGATTCTGGTTGTCTTTTATTCAAACCGGAAACTATAAGCGTCAGAGTGTTACCCTCTAAATCCATCTACTGCATAATGAAATAAACAAGAAATATATACAATAAACCCTAACCCTACATTTACGAAATAGAAAACATTTAAGTTCATTATTTTAATGTAACCTAATTCACTGTGATAAAAGGATATTAAAGTTAATTTTGATGAAATAAAATAAAAATATGTATTTTTAGTTCCATTCAATATTAAAAAGCAATTGAGAGTCCTCTGACACAAGCCTAGAATTACTGCTATTGTTCTAATACAGAAAAGGGTTTAAGTATAATACAGTACAATACAGTATAATACAGTATAATACAGTACAATACAGTACAATTCAGTCATTTCAATAATTATTGCTAATTTTAATCAAAGTATAGAAATACATAGTGGTGGGAAAAGTACTCAATTGTCATACTTGAGTAAAAATACAGATACCTTAATAGAAAATTACTCAAGAAAAAGTGAAAGTCACCCAGTAAAATACTACTAGTATTTGGATTTAAATATACTTAAGTATCAAAAGTAAAAGTATAAACCATTTAAAATTCCTTAAATTAAGCAAACCAGACGGCACAATTTTCTTGCTGTTTTTGTTGACAGATAGCCAGGGGCACATGGCAACACTCAGACATAATTTACAAACAAAGCATTTGAGTTTAGTGAGTCCTCCAGATCAGAGGCAGTAGATGACCAGGGATGTTCTCTGTTTAGTGAGTCCGCCAGATCAGAGGTAGTAGGGATGACCAGGGATGTTCTCTGTTTAGTGAGTCCTCCAGATCAGAGGCAGTAGGGATGACCAGGGATGTTCTCTGTTTAGTGAGTCCACCAGACCAGAGGCAGTAGGGATGACCAGGGATGTTCTCTGTTTAGTGAGTCCTCCAGATCAGAGGCAGTAGGGATGACCAGGGATGTTCTCTGTTTAGTGAGTCCTCCAGATCAGAGGCAGTAGGGATGACCAGGGATGTTCTCTGTTTAGTGAGTCCTCCAGATCAGAGACAGTAGGGATGACCAGGGATGTTCTCTGTTTAGTGAGTCCGCCAGATCAGAGGTAGTAGGGATGACCAGGGATGTTCTCTGTTTAGTGAGTCCGCCAGATCAGAGGCAGTAGGGATGACCAGGGATGTTCTCTGTTTAGTGAGTCCGCCAGATCAGAGGTAGTAGGGATGACCAGGGATGTTCTCTGTTGAGTGAGTCCGCCAGATCAGAGGCAGTAGGGATGACCAGGGATGTTCTCTGTTGAGTGAGTCCTCCAGATCAGAGGTAGTAGGGATGACCAGGGATGTTCTCTGTTTAGTGAGTCCTCCAGATCAGAGGTAGTAGGGATGACCAGGGATGTTCTCTGTTGAGTGAGTCCTCCAGATCAGAGGTAGTAGGGATGACCAGGGATGTTCTCTGTTGAGTGAGTCCTCCAGATCAGAGGTAGTAGGGATGACCAGGGATGTTCTCTGTTTAGTGAGTCCGCCAGATCAGAGGTAGTAGGGATGACCAGGGATGTTCTCTAGATAAGTGTTTTGGGTGTCAGTGAAAATGTATGGTGTAAAAATTATATTATTTTATTTAGGAATGTAGTGGAGTAAATGTAAAAGTTGGCAAAAATATAAATTGTAAATAGTAAAGTACAGATACCCCCCAATACTACTTTAAAGTATTTTTACTTAAGCACTTTACTGGAAATAAGTATCATTATCCAAAATATATAAATTACAAACTATTATAAAAACGAATTTCTAATTTCTTCTATGTCTTATGACCTGATACAATCAGGATCCCGCTTTAGCCCAAATCTGATGTTTTGCCATGTTAGAGGTGGAACTGCCTTAAAACAGGCAAATCCTCAATGGCTCCTGGCAATATACTTCAATATGCAGCCTTGTTTACAGCCTGTCATTCTGAGCTTGTATCACAAGTGGGGTGGTTGGGGCTTTGTGACAATGATCAAGTGAAGCTGCTCACCAATTTGATGGCTCCAACGCCATTCCACCTACTACACCGCAAAAACATCCACTAGAGGTCACATAATAAGTTGCATGGACTCACCCTGTGTGCAATAATAATGTTTAAAACAGCCTTGTCCACATATCTGGGGAATCAATTATTATGTTTGTATTCAATTCAGTCTATTCAATTCAGTCTATTCAATTCAGTCTATTCAATTCAGTCTATTCAATTCAGTCTGGTATAAGAACGGTATCCCCTATCTGCAAAAGCAAGGTGTCTGCGGAAAGCTGGGTATCTTGGCTATTGATCGGTGTCTTCAAAAGCTTTGGTGTGACTTACTACCATATATGGGCATACGATTTTACAAATATATAACGGAAGGTCGAGCCGATGACCTAATTTCAAGATGGCTACTGCCTCCATTACGGTTGGCGTTGTGAAGCATAAACAAAATAAAGGCGGTATATTTCAACATGCACCGAAAGCCGGGACTCCACAGATCATGAGGATGTCTTATTTGTCTGCCTGTGACCTACCGTTACTGATCACCAGCCCCGAGAGTCAAAATGTTTTTACCAAACAGCAGACATCTTACAAGGTAAGCCTCGGTTTGGTCTGCGTTGAGCTATAGCCACATGGGGGGTATCGCATGATGTTATCTGATGATGTATGACTTAATATTAACAACGAATGTCCACCGAGTGACTATATCTTTGTTCATAAAAAATTTGATGTTGCCTGCTTACGCGCTTTCGGCATCCATTACACAGGGGATTGGCTACTATGGCATCTTGGCAGTATTGTAACCAATGGGAAAGCTTTCCAGGGATATGCAGATGAACTGGGTGGGACAAAGCAAGGCCTAGAGCCCATGATTAATGCGAACTATTGCTACCTGGCTCAGAAACGAGACGCACCGAGCACGCTACATTACATTCTAAACAGATTTCATTGCTTTAATGTCATCACTTTAGCATGAAAGATGGCTTCTCTAGGTGATAAAAAGGGGAAAACTAAGAATATCAGACAGAAAACCTAAATAAAAAAAAGCAGCTTTGAGTAAGAATACCGACAAGAAGCTTTGAATAAAATACTGGAGTCAGACTCGGATCAAGGGAGTGATTTGGACAATGAGGATTTGGACAATGAGGATTTGGACTCAGCCGACTCAGATTGCTTTCTCGAAGGATTGGATCCACTTTTAGATCTGAAAGTAAATTATATTCATGACTTTATTAAGCTAATTTACTAACACTCTACTCAGCAAACTGGATGCAGTTTATCACAGTGCCATCCGTTTTGTCACTAAAGCACCTTATACCACCCACCACTGCGACTTGTATGCTCTAGTCGGCTGGCCCTCGCTACATATTCGTCGCCAGACCCACTGGCTCCAGGTCATCTACAAGTCCATGCTAGGTAAAGCTCCGCCTTATCTCAGTTCACTGGTTACGATGGCAACACCCATCCGTAGCACGCGCTCCAGCAGGTGTATCTCACTGATCATCCCTAAAGCCAACACCTCATTTGGCCGCCTTTCGTTCCAGTTCTCTGCTGCCTGTGATTGGAACGAATTGCAAAAATCGCTGAAGTTGGAGACTTTTATCTCCCTCACCAACTTCAAACATCTGCTATCTGAGCAGCTAACCGATCGCTGCAGCTGTACATAGTCTATTGGTAAATAGCCCACCCATTTTCACCTACCTCATCCCCATACTGTTTTTATTTATTTATTTTTCTGCTCTTTTGCACACCAATATCTCTACCTTTACATAACCATCTGATCATTTATCACTCCAGTGTTAATCTGCATAATTGTAATTATTTGCCTACCTTCTCATGCCTTTTGCACACAATGTATATATAGACTCCCCTTTTTTCTACTGTGTTATTGACTTGTTAATTGTTTATTCCATGTGTAACTCTGTGTTGTCTGTTCACACTGCTATGCCTTATCTTGGCCAGGTCGCAGTTGCAAATGAGAACTTGTTCTCAACTAGCCTACCTGGTTAAATAAAGGTGTTCTCAACTAGCCTACCTGGTTAAATAAAGGTGTTCTCAACTAGCCTACCTGGTTAAATAAAGGTGTTCTCAACTAGCCTACCTGGTTAAATAAAGGTGTTCTCAACTAGCCTACCTGGTTAAATAAAGGTGTTCTCAACTAGCCTACCTGGTTAAATAAAGGTGTTCTCAACTAGCCTACCTGGTTAAATAAAGGTGTTCTCAACTAGCCTACCTGGTTAAATAAAGGTGTTCTCAACTAGCCTACCTGGTTAAATATAGGTGAAATAAAATAAAAAAATAAAATAAATATATTAAGTTATCCAAGATGGTGTAGCATTGCAGACGTTGTTTGTCGTTCTCCCGTGGAAATTTCGATTTTTTTCATCTTTTGTATGTACAGTGCCTCTTAAAGGAGAAGTTACAGGTCTGTGAGAACCAGAAATCTTGCTTGTTTGTAGGTGACCAAATACTTATTTTCCACCATAATTTGCAAATAAATTGATTAAAAATCCTACAATGTGATTTTCTGGATTTTCTTCTCTCATTTTGTCTGTCATGGTTGAAGTGTGGTGTAAATTACAGGCCTCTCTCATCTTTTTAAGTGGGAGAATTTTTCCATTTTTAAATGAAATATACCTTTCGGCAACCCGCCTCACCCAATGTGATTTTCTATTTTTAGACCTTATAGCCAGAACCTCAATCAGAAGCTAGCCATCAGAAGCTAACCAGCTAATTAGCTTATAGCTACTTAGTCATTGTTAGTCACTGCTAGCGGCCTTTACCTTTAGCACAGACACCAGCCGCTTTTAGCCTGGGCAATACCTGCCAGTCTGCACAGCGCGTTATCAACCCTGAGCATACCGGACTCCACTACAACACCTGATTCCTGTCATAAGCCCTGGACCGTTACTCCTGATCATCACAGCTAGCTAGCTGCCACCGAGTGGCCCAGCCCCGAAGCTAGCCTTGAGCCAGGCACATCTCCCGTCCTACTCAGTGGACCCTATGATCACTCGGTTACACAGCTGATGCTCTTCACTAACTAGTCGTGTTCACTAACACGACTAGAATCCACCACCGGATTCTTGTCGTAAGCTCTGGACCTTTGCATCGGATCATCGCTGCTAGCTAGTTGCTACCGGATGGCTATAGTGGCTAACGCCCTTGTCCCGAAGCTAGCGCCAGTTAGCCTCGAGCCAGGTGCCTATCCCGGCTAGCAGCCAAAATTACTCCAGCTACAATACCGCTTTTGTCAACTGGCCTGGACCCTTTGTCGACACGGAGCCTCGCCGTTCCATTACGACTGATCTGCCGACGTAATTCCATCCGTTGTGCCCTCAACCGGCCTTTGCTGAACGTCGATGCAGACGCTTCTACAAGCCTCGGCGTGTTAACCTTTTTTGAACGCCATGTCTCCCGCTTGCTAGTAACGACTTCCCTGTTCCAACTATTGCTGTTCACTGGACACTATGATCACTTGGCTACATAGCTAATGCCTGCTGGACTGTTCATTAATCATGGTACTCCATTTTTTTTGTTTATTTTGTTTATCTGTCGGCCCCAGCCTCAAACTCAGGCCCTGTGTGTAGTTAAGTGACCCTCTCTGCCCATTCATCGCCATTTTACCTGTTGTTGTTGTCTTAGCTGATTAGCTGTTGTTGTGTTACCCGTTGTTGCCTTAGCTAGCTCTCCCAATCAACACCTGTGATTGCTTAATGCCTCACTTTATGTCTCTCTCAAATGCCAATATTCATTGTATACTGTTGTTTAGGATAGTTATCATTGTTTTAGTTTACTGTGGAGCCCCTAGTCCCACTCAACATGCGTCAGATACCTCTTGTCTCACCTCCCACACATGCGGTGACCTCACCCAGCATAACTAGTTCATCCAGAGATGCAACCTCTCTTATCATCACTCAATATCTAGGTTTATCTCCACTGTACCCGCTGTCTGTACATTATGCCCTGAATCTATTCTACCACTCCCAGAAATCTGCTCCTTTTATTCGCTGTCCCCAACACACTAGACGACCTGTTTTGATAGCCTTGAGCCGTACCCTCATCCTACTCCTCCTCATCCTACTCCTCCTCTCGGGTGATGTGGAGGTAAACTCAGGCCCTGTGTGTCCCCAGGCGCTCTCATTTGTTGACTCCTGTAACCGTAAAAGCTTTGGTTTCATGCATGTTAACATCAGAAGCCTCCTTCCTAAGTTTGTTTTACTCACTGCTTTAGTACACTCCGCCAACCCTGATGTCCGTGCCGTGTCTGAATCCTGCATTAGGAAGGCCACCAAACATTCTGAGATTTCCATCCCCAACTACAACATTTTCCGTCAAGATAAAACTGCCAAAGGGGGAGGAGTTAGCCTGCAAAGTTCTGTCATACATTCCAGTCTATGCCCAAACAGTTTGAGCTTCTAATTTTAAAAATGAATCTCTCCAGAAAAAAGTATCTCAAAAGTATGCCACCTGTTATAGACCACCCTCAGCTCCCAGCTGTGCCCTGGACACCACATGTGAATTGATTGCCCCTCATCTATATTCAGAGTTTGTTCTGTTAGGTGACCTAAACTGGGATATGCTTAACACCCCGGCAGTCCTACAATCTAATCTAGATACCCTCAATCTCACACAAATGATCAAACTACGCAACAGGTACAACACTAATTCCGTAAACATGTGCACTCTCATAGATATTATCCTGACCAACTTGCCCTCCAAATACACCTCTGCTGTTTTCAATCAAAATCTCAGCGATCACTTCCTGATTGCCTGCATCCACTATGGGTCCACGGTCAAACGACCACCGCTCATCACTGTCAAACGCTCCCTAAAACACTTCTGCGAACAGGCCATTCTAATCGACCTGGCCCTGGTATCCTGGAAGGATATTGACCTCATCCCGTCAGTAGAGGATGCCTGGTCGTTCTTTAAAAGGAATTTCCTCACCATCTTAAATAAGCACTCCCTTTTCACAAAATGTAGAACTAAGAACAGATATAGCCATTGGTTACTCCAGACCTGACTGCCCTCGACCAGCACAAAAACATCCTGAGGCGGACTGCACTAGCATCGAATAGTCCCCGCGATTTGCAACTTTTCAGGGAAGTCAGGAACCAATACACACAGTCAGTTAGGAAAACAAAGGCTAGCTTTTTCAAACAGAAATGTGCATCCTGTAGCTCTAAATACCAAAAGTTTTAGGACACTGTAAAGTCCATGGAGAATAAGAGCACCTCCTCCCAGCTGCACTGATAAATCCACCGATTAATCCACGATAATCAAGAATTTCTCCACGGCTGGCCATGCTTTCCACCTGGCTACCCCAACCCGGCCAACCGCTCCACACCTCCCGCAGCTACTTGCCCAAGCCTACCCAGCTTCTCCTTCACCCAAATCCAGATAGCAGATATTCTGAAAGAGCTGCAAAACCTGGACCCGTACAAATCATCTGGGCTAGACAATCTGGACCATCTCTTTCTAAATTATCTGCCGTCATTGTTGCAACCCCTATTACTAGTCTGTTCAACCTCTCTTTCATATCGTCCAAGATTCCTAAAGATTGGAAAGCTGCCGCGGTCATCCCCCTCTCCAAAGGGGATGACACTCTAGACCCAAACTGTTACAGACTTATATCCATCCTGCCCTGCCTTTCTAAAGTCTTCGAAAGCCAAGTTAACTTCTCTAGGGTATGGCGGAGCATTCTGAATTTTGGATGAAAAGCATGACCAAATTAAATGGCCTGCTACTCGGGCCCAGAAGATATGATATGATATGATATGCATATAACTGGTAGATTTGGATAGAAAACACTCTAAAGTTTCCAAAACAGTTAAAATGGTGTCTGTGAGTATAACAGAACTGATTTGGCAGGCGAAACCCTGAGAAAAATCCATTCAGGAAGTAGTTTTGTAGTTTTCTATTCAATGCCATTACAGTATCCATTGACTTAGGACTCAAATTGCAGTTCCTATACCGTCCACTATATGTCAACAGTCTTTAGGAATTGTTTCAGGCTTGTATTCTGATAAATGAGGGAGTAAGACCAGTCTGAATGAGTGGACCCTGACGTGTCACATAGCTTTTTCATGCGCAATCCCGAGAGAGTGCATTTCTTGTTTACCTTTTATATTGACAACGTTATTGTCCGGTTGAAATATTATAGATCATTTAGGCTAAAAACAACCTGAGGATTGGATACAAACATCGTTTACAATTTGGATTTTTTTGTCTGCCTGTTTTGACTGCGTTTGAGCCTGTGGATTACTTAAGAAAACGCGCAAACATATAAAGAGACTTTATCGGAAAAAAAGGAACATTTATTGAGTAAATGAATGTCTTATGAGTGCAACCATATGAAGATCATCAAAAGTAAGGGATTCATTTTATTGTAACGGTTGTCTTGGGAAGAAGGAGAGGACCAAAGCGCAGCGTAGTAAGTGTTCATCGTATTTTAATGAAACTGAACACTTTCAAAAACAAAACAAAAAAGTGAAAACCGAAACAGTTCTATCTGGTGCAGACACAAAAAGGCTGAAAATAACCACCCACAAAACACAATGGAAAACAGGCTACCTAAATATGGTTCTCAATCAGGGACAACGATTGACAGCTGCCTCTGATTGAGAACCATATCAGGCCAAACACAGATATAGAAAATCATAGAAAAACAAACATAGCCAACCCACTCATGCCCTGACCATACTAAAACAAAAGACAAAACAAAGGAACTAAGGTCAGAACGTGACAGTACCCACCCCCCCCCCCCCCAAAGGTGCGGACTCCGGCCGCAAAACCTAAACCTATAGGGGAGGGTCTGGGTGGGTGTCTGTCCGCAGTGGCAGCTCTGGCGTGGGACGTGGAACCCACTCCACCATAGTCCTTCTCCGCCTCTCTACCCACCTCCGTGGCCTCTTTAACGTGGCAGCGCCGGGGTGAAGGACGACACTCCGGCAGCGCCGGGGTGAAGGACGACTCCGGCAGCTCCGGAGTGAAGGGCGGCTCCGGCGGCTCCTGGCTGACTGACGGTTCTAGCGGCTCCTGGCTGACTGACGGCTCTGGCGGCTCCTGGCTGACTGACGGCTCTGGCGGCTCAGGACACATGGGAGGCTCTGGCGGCTCCTGGCTGACTGACGGCTCAGGCGGCTCCTAGCTGACTGACGGCTCTTGCGGCTCAGGACAGATGGGAGGCTCTGGCGGCTCAGGACAGACGGGAGGCTCTGGCGGCTCAGGACAGACGGGAGGCTCTGGCGGCTCAGGACAGACGGGAGGCTCTGGCGGCTCAGGACAGACGGGAGACTCTGGCGGCTCAGGACAGACGGGAGACTCTGGCGGCTCAGGACAGACGGGAGACTCTGGCGGCTCAGGACAGACGGGAGACTCTAATGGCTCAGGGCAGATGGGAGACTCTGGCGGCTCAGGACAGACGGGAGACTCTGGCGGCTCAGGACAGACGGGAGACTCTGGCGGCTCAGGACAGACGGGAGACTCTGGCAGCTCAGGACAGACGGGAGACTCTGGCGGCTCAGGACAGACGGGAGACTCTGGCAGCTCAGGACAGACGGGAGACTCTGGCTGACTGACGGCTCTGGCAGCTCCTGGCTGACTGACGGCTCTGGCAGCTCCTGGCTGACTGACGGCTCTGGCGGCTCAGGACAGACGGGAGACTGGCAGCTCAGGACAGACGGGAGACTCTGGCAGCTCTGGAGAGGAGGAAGGCTCTGGCAGCGCTGGACAGGCGGGAGCACCTGTAGGGAGGAGACGGAGAGACAGCCTGGTGCGGGATTCTGTCACGGGTAACTTGGTGCGTGAGGGAAGAATCAGGCGCAGAGAGCATATAGTTTCACAGGAAGACGTGCACTTATAATATCGCACAGAAAAATAATGCCCAACAAAACTGGGAGCGGAAAATGAAGAAAATATGCCTTCTGGAGTGTCCCAGTCAGTCCTGACCTCAACCCGATTGAGATGCTGTGGCATGACCTCAAGAGCGGTTCACACCAGACATCCTAAGAAGATTGTGCAACTGAAACAGTTTTGTAAAGAGGAATGGTCCAAAATTCCTCGTGACCCTTCTGCATGTCTGATCTGCAACTACAGAAAACATTTGGTTGAGGTTATTGCTGCCAAAGGAGGGTCAACCTGTTATTAAATCCAAGGGTTCACTTACTTTTTCCAACCTGCGCTGTGAATGTTTACACGGTGTGTTCAAGAAAGACATGAAAAATTATAATTGTTTGTGTGTTATTAGTTTAAGCAGACTGTGTTTGTATGTTGTTGTTACTTAGAAGAAGATCAGATAAAATGAATATCAAGGTTTTTCTAAACTTACTTTTTCTTCCCACTGTAAGTATTCAAACAATTTACTCAGTACTTTGTTGAATCATCTTTGGCTGCAATTAAAGCCTCAATTTTCTTGGGTATGATGAAGCCACTCCTGCGTTGTCTTGGCTGTGTGTATAGGTTCGTTGTTCTGGATGGTGAACCTTCGCCCCAGTCTGAGGTCCTGAGCACTCTGGAGCAGGTTTTCATCAAGGATCTCTCTGTACTTTGCTCCGTTCATCTATCTTTCGATTTTGACTTTTCTGCCAGTCCCTGCCACTGAAAAACATCCCCACAGCATGATGCTGCCACCACCATGCTTCACCGTAGGCATGGTGCCAGGTTTCCTCCAGATGTGGCACTTGGCATTGAAGCCAAAGAGTTCAGTCTTGGTTTCATCAGACCAGATCATCTTGTTTCTTGTAGTCTGAGAGTCCTCTATGTGCCTTTTGGCAAACTCTAAGCGGGCTGTCATGTGTCTTTTACTGAGGAGTGGCTTCCATCTTGCCACTCTACTAAACTTATTCCATTTAACAATGATTGAGGCCACTGTGTTCTTGGGGACCTTCAATGCTGCAGACATTTTTTGGTACCCTTCCCCAGTTCTCTGCCTCGACACAATCTTGTCTTGGAGCTCTATGGACAATTATTTCGACCTCGTGGCTTGATTTTTGATCTGACATGTACTTTCAACTGTTGGACCTTATATAGACAGGTGTATGCCATTCCAAATCATGTCCAATCAATTGAATTGACCACAGGTGGACTCCAATCAAGTTGTAGAAACATCTCAAGGATGATCAATGGAAACAGGATGCACCTGAGCTCAATGTCAAGTCTCATTGCAAAGGGTCTGAATACCTATGCAAATAAGGTATTTGTGTTTTTCATATTTAATATATTTGCAAAACATTTTTTTTGCTTTCTCATTATGGGGTATTGTGTGTAGATCGACAAGGGAAAAATGTACAGTATGTAATCAATTTTAGAATTAAGCTGTAATGTAACAAAATGTGGATTTTTTATTTTTTTTTGTTTCCCAATGCATAATACCACCATTCATAGGAGTGCATAGAGTGCATGTGCTGGCGTGTGTCTCCTCACAGTCATCTATTGTTCCATAGTTCTGCTTTAAATATGATTTTACTGTTTGCGCGAGTTACTTGATGTGGAATACAGTTCCATGTAGTCATGGCTCTATGTAGTACTGTGCATTTTCAGAGTCCGTTCTGAACTTCGGGACTGTGAAGAGACCCCTGGTGGCATGTCTTGTGGGTTATGCATGGGTGTATGAGCTGTGTGGTAGTCGTTTGAACAGACAGCTCAGTGCTTTTAACATGTCAATACCTCTCTCAGTCTCGCAGTCAATCTCTCCTCTACTTTGAGCCAGGAGAGATTGGCATGCATGTCATTGATAGCTCCAGCCGTGCTGTTCTGTTCTGAGTCAACTGTAATTTGCCTATGTCCCTCTTTGTGACATTTGACCATATGACTGGGCAGTAGACCAGGAGCAACAAAACTATGGCCTGTAGGACTTGTTTTGTTGATAGCAATGTCAAGAAAACAGAGCGCTTTATTATGGAAAGACCTATCCCCATCTTAGCTATCTTTGCATTAACTTTTTATGGCTGCAGGGGCAGTATTGAGTAGCTTGGATGAAAAGGTGCCCATTGTAAACGGCCAGCTCCTCAGTCTCAGGTGCTAATATATGCATATTATTATTAGCATTGGATAGAAAACACTCTAACGTTTCCAAAACTGTCAAAATATTGTCTGTGAGTATAACAGCACTGATATTGCAGGCGAAAACCTGAGGAAAATCAAAACAGGAAGTGGCTTCTATTTTGAAAAATCCATGTTCCATAGCCTCCCTTTGCTGGATTTAAAGGGATATGAACCAGATTCCTTTTCCTATCGCTTCCTCAAGGTGTCAACAGTCTTCAGACATAGTTTCAGGCTTTTATTTTGAAAAATGAGCCAGAACGATAACGGCTCGTCAAGTGGTCACATGAGTTTTGCTCGCGCAACAGAATTTGGACAGCCATTGTTTTCCCCTCTCCTATTGTGAAAGACATTTGCGGTTGATATATTATCTATTATATATTTTAAAAACAACCTGAGGATTGATTATAAAAAACTGTGGACATTATGGAAACTATTTGGAATTTTCGTCTGCGTTTTCATGACTGCTCTTTCCTGTGGAATTCTGAACATAACGCGACAAACAAACAGAGGTATTTTGGATGTAAAAATTATCTTTATGGAACAAAAGGAACATTTGTTGTGTAACTGGGAGTCTTGTGAGTGAAAACATCTGAAGATCATCAAAGGTAACGATTAATTTGATTGCTTTTCTGATTTTCGTGACCTAGCTACTTAACCTGTTGCGACGAGCAATCCCGTATTCGGGAGCGTAATTATAGCCTCAAGCTCATTACCATAACGCAAAGTTAACTATTCATGAAAATCGCAAATGAAATGAAATAAATATATTGGCTCACAAGCTTAGCCTTTTGTTAACAACACTGTCATCTCAGATTTAAAAAAAATGCTTTTCAACCATAGCTACACAAGCATTTGTGTAAGAGTATTGATAGCTAGCATAGCATTAAGCCTAGCATTCAGCAGGAAACATTTTCATAAAAACAAGAAAAGCATTCAAATAAAATCATTTACCTTTGAAGAACTTCGGATGTTTTCAATGAGGAGACTCTCAGTTAGATAGCAAATGTTCAGTTTTTCCAAAAATATTATTTGTGTAGGAGAAATCGCTCCGTTCTGTTCATCACGTTTGGCTAAGAAAAAACCTGAAAATTCAGTCATTACAACGCAAACTTTTTTCCAAATTAACTCCATAATATCGACAGAAACATGGCAAACGTTGTTTAGAATCAATCCTCAAGGTGTTTTTCACGTATCTATTCGATGATAAATCCCTTGTGGCAGTTTTGTTTCTCCTCTGTTCAAAATGGAAAAATGCACACACCTGGAGATTACGCAATAATTTCGACGGAGGACACCGAGCGGACACCTGGTAAATGTAGTCTCTTATGGTCAATTTTCCATTGATATGCCTACAAATACGTCACAATGCTGCAAACACCTTCGGGAAACGACAGAAAGTGTAGGCTCATTCCTTGCGCAATCACAGCCATATAAGGAGACATTGGAACACAGCGCATTCGAAATCTGGCTCACTTCCTGTATGAAATTTCATCTTGGTTTCGCCTGTAGCATTAGTTCTGTGGCACTCACAGACAATATCTTTGCAGTTTTGGAAACGTCAGAGTGTTTTCTTTCCAAAGCTGTCAATTATATGCATAGTCGAGCATCTTTTCGTGACAAAATATCTTGTTTAAAACTGGAAAGTTTTTCATGCAAAAATGAAATACTGCCCCCAGAGGTTCAAGAAGTTAATGCTTAGTGTACATATTGTTATGTTATGCTATCGATAAACTTACACAAATGCTTGGATTGCTTTCGCTGTAAAGCAAAAATCCACTCAGCTGATGTTCTGAAAGAGCTGCAAAATCTGGACCCATACAAATCAGCCGGGTTAGACAATCTTTCTAAAATTATCTGCTGAAATTGTTGCCACCCCTATTACTTGCCTGTTCAACCTGTCTTTCGTGTCGATTGAGATTCCCAAAGATTGGAAAGCAGCTGTGGTCACCCCACTCTTCAAAGGGGGACACACTCTTGACACAAACTGCTACAGACCTATATCTATCCTACCTTGCCTTTCTAAGGTCTTCGAAAGCCAAGTCAACAAACAGATAACCGACCATTTCGAATCCCACCATACCTTCTCCGCTATGCAATCTGGTTTCTGAGCTGGTCATGGGTGCACCTCAGTCACGCTCATGGTCCTAAACGATATTTCAACTGCCATTGATAAGAAACAATACTGTGCAGCCGTATTCATTGACCTGGCCAAGGCTTTCGACTCTGTCAATCACAACATCCTCATCAGCAGACTCGACAGTCTTGGTTTCTCAAATGATTGTCTCACCTGGTTCACCAACTACTTCTCTGATAGAGTTCAGTGTGTCAAATTGGAGGGTCTGTTGTCCGGGCCTCTGGCAGTCTCTATGGGGGTGCCACAATTCTTGGACCGACTCTCTTCTCTGTGTACATCAATGATGTCGCTCTTGCTGCTGGTGAGTCTCTGATCCATCTCTACGCAGACGACACCATTCTGTATACTTCTGGCCCTTCTTTGGACACTGTGTTAACAACCCTCCATGCGAGCCTCAATGCCATACAACTCTCCTTCCATGGCCTTCAATTGCTCTTAAATACAAGTAAAACTAAATGCATGCTCTTCAACCGATCGCTGCCTGCACCTGCCCGCCTGTCCAACATCACTACTCTGGATGGCTCTGACATAGAATATGTGGACAACTTCAAATACCTAGGTGTCTGGTTAGACTGTAAACTCTCCTTCCAGACCCACATCAAACATCTCCAATCCAAAGTTAAATCTAGAATTGGCTTCCTATTTCGCAACAAAGCATCCTTTACTCATGCTGCCAAACATACCCTTGTAAAACTGACCATCCTACCAATCCCCGACTTCGATGATGTAATTTACAAAATAGCCTCCAATACCCTCTTCAATAAATTGGATGCAGTATATCACAGTGCCATCCGTTTTGTCACCAAAGCCCCATATACTACCCACCACTGCGACCTGTACACTCTCGTTGGCTGGCCCTCGCCTCATACTCGTAGCCAAACCCACTGGCTCCAGGTAAAATCAAATCAAATTTATTTATATAGCCCTTCGTACATCAGCTGATATCTCAAAGTGCTGTACAGAAACCCAGCCTAAAACCCCAAACAGCAAGCAATGCAGGTGTAGAAGCACGGTGGCTAGGAAAAACTCCCTAGAAAGGCCAAAACCTAGGAAGAAACCTAGAGAGGAACCAGGCTATGTGGGGTGGCCAGTCCACTTCTGGCTGTGCCGGGTGGAGATTATAACAGAACATGGCCAAGATGTTCAAATGTTCATAAATGACCAGCATGGTAGAATAATAATAAGGCAGAACAGTTGAAACTGGAGCAGCAGCACGGTCAGGTGGACTGGGGACAGCAAGGAGTAATCATGTCAGGTAGTCCTGGGGCATGGTCCAGGTCATCTACAAGACCCTGCTAGGTAAAGTCCCCCCTTATCTCAGCTCGCTAGTCACCATAGCAGTACCGTCCTGTAGCACGCGCTCCGGCAGGTATATCTCTCTGGTCACCCCCAAAACCAATTCTTCCTTTGGCCGCCTCTCCTTCCCGTTCTCTGCTGCCAATGACTGGAACAAACTGCAAAAATCTCTGAAACTGGAAACACTTATCTCCCTCACTAGCTTTAAGCACCAGCTGTCAAAGCAGCTCACAGATTACTGCACCTGTACATTGCCCATCTATAATTTAGCCCAAACTACCTCTTTCCCTACTGTATTTATTTATTTATTTTGCTCCTTTGCACCCCATTATTTCTATCTCTACTTTGCACATTCTTCCTCTGCAAATCAACCATTCCAGTGTTTTACTTGCTATATTGTATTTACTTCGCTAACATGGCCTTTTTTTGCCCTTATCTCACCTCACTTGCTCACATTGTATATAGACTTATTTTTCTATTTTATTATTGACTGTATGTTTGTTTTATTCCATGTGTAACTCTGTGTTGTTGTATGTGTCGAACTGCTTTGCTTTATCTTGGCCAGGTCGGAATTGTAAATGAGAACTTGTTCTCAACTTGACTTCCTGGTTAAATAAAGGTGAAATTAAAAAAACTCACTTTACGGAATTCAAAATTACAATTCTTGTCATTCATAATTTGGTTAGATATACAGTACCAGTCAAAAGGTTGGACCCACGTACTCATTCCAGGGTTACATTGTAGAATAATAGTAAAGACATCAAAGCTATGAAATAACTCATATGGAATCATGTAGCAACCCAAAAAGTTGTAAACAAGTTTTATACAAAAAAAAATATTATTTAATGTAGCCACCCTTTGCTATGATGACAGCTTTACTCTTATCAATACTCTTACCATATCGGAATGACATCCAGAGAAGGAGAAGGTAGTTTGCTATGGTAGATACTGCATTGAAAATACGCTCGGTCCCAGAAAAGAGAGTCCTACAATGCAGGATGCGCTCGTCCCTTCCTCTGAATGGAGAGGCCTCCATGAGAAGAGGCAGTCCCAAATCTGGAAAATCTAAACAGCTATCTTTGTTAGCTTGATGGCTAGCTGCTTAGCTAGCAGTTTAGCTAGCTAGCCAAGATTAGAGTCTCTTTCAAGCAGGTTTTAAACTGTTTGTTAAAGGGGAAGTTCACTCATTTTTACATGTGGCCTTAATTTCACTCTTTCTGTTCTTGTAGTTGATACCCCAAACAGTTTTTTGATCACTTGCTGTTAAAAGCTATCCGCATAGCGATGTTTAAACTGCAGACTGGTCCTATATATGGGTCTAAATATATACTTTATATGTATATAAATGTATATATACAATAAGCAGGTATTACTGTATATGATGCCAACTGATATACCATACTGCCTCTCCATATTTACATAAATATTGACAAAGGAGCAGGCCTAGATGGACCGGAACCCAAATGTATAAAGTGGTCTGCTAATGCTATAATGTATCCTATTGATCTATTCAACATGTCTTTAACGACTGCTGAAATACCCTCTGTTTGGAAATGTACCCGAGTGACCCTTCTTCATAGTGATGGAAACTCCTTAGATCCCAATAATTATAGACATATGTCAGTAATGTTTCTGTTCAATAGCAAAAATCTCTAAGAAATTCCAAAATTCCAAAATGTATCAATACCTAGATACATTTACTTAATTTCATAATGGGTTTAGACCCAGACATTCTACCACTACAGCATTATGGAAACTTACTAATGATATCAATTCTTCATCTGATCAAGGCAATCTAACTTGTGCAGTCTATATTGATTTATCAAAAGCAAAGTAGATAGTTGTTGCCAAAATCCCGAAGTATCCCTTTAACTATAAGTTATTATTGTGTTATTGTACAGATCTAAGAATTGTTTTACTGTACCCATTAGAAAGACCTTAGTAACCCAACTGCTGCTTCCTATCTATCATCTATCAAAACACAACCAGGACCTTACTTTACGAATGAATGTAATTCATTATAATCATTTCAGATTCGTTGTTGGATGGTATTATAAGACACATCATTGCACAATGTCTGAATCACTAAATTGTGGTAGTCATTTATTTTTAAGTCTATTCACTTACATTTTCCCTGCATATATTAAGGAACACCTAACTTTACAAGACTCACACTAGTCCTTTTGACAACAGCAGCTATTACAAATTCCAAGGGTAAATCATGAGGTTGGAGTAAGATCTTTCACATACAGAAATCCAAATGACTGGAATAATTTACCTGTAGAAATCAGGCCATTACTATCACAGTCAAGAAATCCCATTTTCAAATGTTAAGAACAAGCTGTTTGTGTTTTTAACTAATAAAACATCACATTGTGAAAATATTTGGAAATATGTATATATTATAGGTACTAAGGTTTATTAGTTGTAGGCCTATTAACAGTTGTGCTGTTAATGTATTTTTTTTAAATGTACATTTGATGGGGATTGTGAAACAAGAGTCGCCATTTAAAATCTTCAACATACTGTTGACTTACGGTTAATGGGGATTGAAAAGCAAACGTCCCATTCTAAATCTTCATACTTGTTATTAATGGGATTTGCGAAGCAAACATCCCATTCTGAATCTTTGTCATAATGATTATTATTATTATTGTGGGGCTTATTGTGGGGCTGGCTGTAATGCTCCGGGTGTCGTGGGTGTGGAGTCAAATGCAGGAGACAGAGAGTTCAATGCTGCGCGTCTTTTAATCGCACCGACGCACCACAGGGTGCTCACAAAAAAGTTACGTTCCCACAACACAGGGAATTAAAATGTACAATGGGAAACAATCCCGACCGGGCACTAACACGTGCCTATACCACAGAGCCGAAGGTTACATAGAAATAATCCCGCACAACAACCAGGCGGGCCGGCTGTCTAATAAAGACAAACTAATTAAACATCCACAGGTGCTACCATTCAACATACAAGGAGGGGGAGGAAAAACAATCAGTGGCAGCTAATAGGCCGGTGACGACGACCGCCGAGCGCCACCTGCCCGGGAAAGGGAAACACCCTTGGTCGGACTCGTGACAGTACCCCCCCCCCTGACGCGCGGCTCCCGCAGCGCGCCGACACCGGCCTCGAGGTCGCCCCGGAGGACGAGGCGCAGGGCGATCCGGATGGAGGCGATGGAAATCCCTCAACATGGAGGGATCCAAGATGTCCCCCACCGGTACCCAGCACCTCTCCTCCGGACCGTACCCCTCCCAGTCCACGAGGTACTGCAGGCCCCTCACCCGGCGTCTTGAGTCCAGAATGGCCCGGATCGTGTACGCCGGGGACCCCTCGATGTCCAGCGGGGGGGGGGGGACCTCCGGTACCTCACTGTCCTGCAGGGGACCAGCTACCACCGGCCTGAGGAGAGACACATGAAACGAGGGGTTAATACGATAATAGGAAGGGAGTTGTAATCGATAACACACCTCGTTTATCCTCCTCAGGACTTTAAAGGGTCCTACACACTGCGGACCCAGCTTCCTGCAGGTCAAGCGGAGAGGTAGGTTTCGGGTTGAGAGCCAGACCCTGTCCCCCGGTACAAACACGGGGGCCTCACTGCGGTGGCGTTCAGCACTCCTCTTCTGCCGTCCACTCGCTTGTCGTAGAGATTCCTGGGCGGCCCTCCAGGTCTCCTTGGAGCGCTGTACCCATTCCTCCACCGCAGGAGCCTCGGTCTGGCTCTGATGCCATGGTGCCAGGACCGGCTGGTACCCCAACACACACTGAAAAGGGGACACGTTAGTAGAGGAGTGGCGTAGTGAGTTCTGAGCCATTTCAGCCCAGGGAATGAATCGTGCCCACTCCCCTGGCCGATCCTGGCAATACGACCGCAGAAACCTACCCACCTCCTGGTTCACTCTCTCCACCTGCCCATTACTCTCGGGGTGATAACCGGAGGTCAGGCTGACAGAGACCCCCAAACGTTCCATGAACGCTCTCCATACCCGGGACGTGAATTGGGGGCCCCGATCAGAAACGATGTCCTCCGGCACCCCGTAGTGCCGGAAGACATGGGTGAATAACGCCTCCGCAGTCTGTAGGGCTGTAGGGATACCGGGCAAGGGGAGGAGACGGCAGGACTTAGAGAACCGATCCACAATCACCAGAACCGTGGTGTTCCCCTGAGACGGCGGGAGATCGGTTAGGAAATCTATGGACAGATGTGACCATGGCCGCTGTGGAACAGGGAGGGGTTGTAGCTTCCCTCTAGGAAGGTGCCTAGGAGCCTTACTCTGAGCGCACACTGAACAGGAGGAGACATAACCCTTAACGTCCTTAGCCAACGTAGGCCACCAATACCTCCCCTGAAGGCTCCCCACTGTCCTCGTCACCCCAGGGTGACCCGAGGAGGGTAGGACGTGAGCCCACCGAATCAGTTTGTCCCGAACACCAAGCGGCACGTACCTTCGCCCCGCTGGACACTGAGGAGGCGCGGGTTCAGCCCGTAACGCCCGCTCGATGTCCGAGTCCACCTCCCATACCACTGGGGCTACCAGCTTCGAGGCGGGAAGGATGGGAGTAGGTTCGGTGGACCCATCCTCCGTGTCATAAAGGCGGGACAGTGCGTCAGCCTTCACGTTCTGGGAGCCCGGTCTATAAGACAAAGTAAACCGGAACCGGGTGAAGAACATGGCCCACCTTGCCTGATGTGGGTTAAGTCTCCTAGCTGCCCGAATATACTCCAGATTCTGGTGGTCGGTCCAGATGAGAAAGGGGTGTTTAGCCCCCTCAAGCCAGTGTCTCCACACCTTCAGAGCTCTAACCACCGCTAGCAACTCCCGGTCCCCCACATAATAGTTACGCTCCGCTGGGCTGAGCTTCCTTGAGAAGAAAGCGCAGGGGCGGAGTTTTGGTGGCGTACCCGAGCGCTGTGATAGCACGGCACCCACCCCAGCCTCGGACGCGTCCACCTCCACTATGAATGCTAGAGAGGGGTCCGGATGCGCCAACACGGGCGCATCAGAAAACAGCGCCTTCAACTTGTTGAATGCTCCGTCCGCCTCTGCTGACCACTGCAAACGCACCGGGCCCCCCTTCAGCAGTGAGGTGATGGGAGCCGCTACCTGGCCAAAACCCCGGATAAACCTCCGGTAATAGTTGGCAAAACCCAGAAACCGCTGCACCTCCTTTACCGTGGTCGGAGTCGGCCAATTACGCACGGCCCTAATGCGGTCACCCTCCATCACTACCCCCGAGGTGGAAATGCGATATCCCAGAAAAGAGACGGCTCGTTTAGAGAACACGCATTTCTCAGCCTTGACGTATAGGTCATGCTCTAGCAGTCTACCAAGCACCTTGCGCACCAGAGACACATGCGCGGTGTGAGTGGCCGAGTAGATCAGAATGTCATCGATATAAACCACCACTCCCTGCCCGCACAGGTCCCTGAGAATCTTGTCTACAAAGGATTGGAAGACGGCTGGAGCATTCTTTAACCCATACGGCATGACGAGGTACTCATAGTGGCCTGATGTAGTACTAAATGCGGTTTTCCACTCGTCTCCCTTCCGAATACGCACCAAACTATACGCGCTCCTAAGATCCAGTTTTGTGAAGAACTGCGCTCCGTGGAACGATTCCACCGCCGTAGCGATGAGAGGTAGAGGGTAACTATACCCCACTGTGATGGCGTTTAGACCTCTATAATCGATACACGGACGCAAGCCTCCCTCCTTTTTCCTCACAAAAAAGAAACTCGAGGAGACGGGTGAAATGGAGGACCGAATGTACCCCTGTCCCAGCGCCTCCGTGACATATGTCTCCATTGCCAACGTCTCCTCCTGGGACAGCGGGTACACGTGACTCTTGGGAAGCGCAGCGTCTACCTGGAGATCTATCGTACAATCCCTTCCCGGTCGATAAGGTGGTAATTTAGTCGCTTTCACTTTACTGAAAGCGATTGCCAAATCGGCATACTCGGGGGGAATGCACACCGTGGAACCCTGGTCTGGACTCTCCACCGACGTGGCACCGATGGAAACTCCCAAACACCTTCCAGAACACTCCTCTGACCACCCCTGGAGAACCCCCTGTCTCCACGAAATTTTAGGATTGTGCCGGGCCAGCCAGGGAGTCCCCAGCACCACTGGAAACGCAGGCGAATCAATAATAAAGAAACTGATATGCTCCCTATGATTCCCCTGCGTCACCATGTCCAGTGGGACCGTGGTCTCCCTGACCATCCCTGACCCTAATCGCCGGCTATCTAGGGAGTGCACGGGGAAAGGAGAATCTATCGGCACCAGCGGAACCCCTAACTTAAGGGCGAGTCCGCGATCCATAAAGTTCCCAGCTGCGCTTGAATCGACTAGCGCCCTATGCTGGGAAGAGGGAAAAAAGCGAAGGAAAAAAGTTAAGACAAACATGTGGCCAACAGGGGGTTCTGGGTGAGTTTGATGCTGACTCACCTGGGGTGACCGAGAAGCGTTCCGCCTGCCATCTCTACTCCCAGACGGACCCCCCCAGCACCGATCAGACGTGTGTCCTCTCCGACCACAGTTGGTGCAGGGAAGGCCTCCTCCTCCGGTACCCCTCGGCGCAGCCCCTCCCAACTCCATCGGAATGGGAGCGGAGGGGCTGGGTGGTGGAACGCACAGGACCCTCTCTGAACGCCCGCGGGCAGCCAGCAGATTATCCAGTCGAATGGACATGTCAATCAGCTGATCCAGTGACAGAGTGGTGTCCCGACACGCTAACTCCCGGCGGACGTCCTCTCGGAGACTACACCTGTAGTGGTCCATAAGGGCCCTGTCGTTCCACCCAGATCCGGCTGCCAAGGTCCGGAACTCCAGCGCGTAATCCTGGGCGCTCCTCCTCTCCTGCCTGAGGTGAAATAGTCGTTCTCCCGCCGTCTAGAGGGTGATCAAACATGGCACGGAAGCGGCGGGAAAACTCTGGGTAGTGCTCCCGCGCTGAGTCTGGGCCATTCCAGACCGCGTTCGCCCACTCCAGGGCACGACCCGTGAGGCAGGAGATGAGGACACTCACCCTCTCTGCTCCTGAGGGAGTGGGTCTGATGGTGGCCAGGTATAGCTCCAGCTGGAGCAGAAACCCCTGGCAACCCGCCGCCGCCCCATCATAAGCCCTCGGTAGCGTCAGACGGAGGGTGCTGGAGTCGGGAGATGGGGAGTTCGGAACCGTGGGTGCCGAAGGTGGAGAGAGGAGCCCACTCCTCTCCCATCTGTCCATTTTCTCCATCACTTGATCCATCACGGATCCGATCCGATGAAGGACGGTGGTGTGGTGGAGAACCCGTTCCTCCATCGATGGGAGAGGGTTGGCTGCTGCTCCTGCTGACTCCATTCAATTTGATAGGTGCGGGATTCTGTAATGCTCCGGGTGTCGTGGGTGTGGAGTCAAATGCAGGAGACAGAGAGTTCAATGCTGCGCGTCTTTTAATCGCACCGACGCACCACAGGGTGCTCACAAAAAAGTTACGTTCCCACAACACAGGGAATCAAAATGTACAATGGGAAACAATCCCGACCGGGCACTAACACGTGCCTATACCACAGAGCCGAAGGTTACATAGAAATAATCCCGCACAACAACCAGGCGGGCCGGCTGTCTAATAAAGACAAACTAATTAAACATCCACAGGTGCTACCACTCAACATACAAGGAGGGGGAGGAAAAACAATCAGTGGCAGCTAATAGGCCGGTGACGACGACCGCCGAGCGCCACCTGCCCGAGAAAGGGAAACACCCTTGGTCGGACTCGTGACACTGGCAAAGCATAAGCCCCAGCTTCAATCTTCAGTATAATTATTCTAATCGTGGGCTTGCAAAGTATAAGCCCCAGCTTAGATATTCGACATACTTCTTATTATTATTCTTTAGCACGGTACTCCTCCTACACCGTTTAAGCTAGAAACACAGTTCAAACTTCTCACTCGAGATGCTTGTATACAACCTTTTGATATACATTTTACGTTATACATTTTTTTTGTATTTTTTTTGTCCTCCATCCGCTTACATGGCATTTATTTAATATTCTAAAGCTCCCCATTGTGACATCATCACTTCCAACTGCCATTCTCTAAGTTAGTCCCAAACTGGGTGTACGCCAAATAAAAATGTGATTCGCAATTTTTCTTTTTTTTCTTCACATTTTCAAACTGTCCATTTATATTTTCCAACGGGGCTTGTACATTTCGGTGAGGTTTTTTTCTAGCCTCGTTTCACTGGCAAAAATAAAATTAAACCATCTAGTGTTCAGCAAAATAACAACACAATGTCAAATACAGGTTGCCTAGACAAATAATTAACATCCAATCACATTAACTGTTACTTTCTCACGGGAAACTTTCACTCTTGCACAGACATTTAGAAACAAAACATGTCAATTTGAAAAATAAGCCACGGGAGTTTTTTGAGCGAGAATAAAGAAGACTTTTGAGTAGTAAGACATGTTTAAAAGCAACAGATACAATTAATAAGAAGGGGATAGAAGCATCTTATATGGTGAGCTACCGAGTGGCTAGGACAGGCAAGCCCATACTATTGTGGAGGACTTTATTCTTCCTGCTGCCGCAGAAATGGCTGCTTCGCATACAAGCCAGTGAATTCTATGCGTTACAGCTGGATGAGTCAACAGACGTGGCGGGCCTGACACAGCTCCTGGTATATGTCTGTTACAACTGGATGAGTCAACAGACGTGGCGGGCCTGACACAGCTCCTGGTATATGTCTGTTACAGCTGGATGAGTCAACAGACGTGGAGGGCCTGACACAGCTCCTGGTATATGTCCGTAACGTTTATGGGGGGGTCAATTAAGGAAGACATCCTCTTCTGCAAACCACTGGAAACCAGGAGAGGATATTTTTAAAGTACTGGACAGCTTTGTGACATCAAATGGACTTTGGTGGTCAAGATGTGTTGGTATCTGTACTGATGTCGCAAAAGCCATGACAGGGATACATAGTGGAGTGGTAACGCACGTGCAAGCAGTTGCTCCCAACACAATGTGGGTACACTGCAGCATCCACCGAGAGGCTCTTGCTGCCAAGGGAATGCCTGACAGCTTGAAAGACGTTTTGGACACCACTGTGAAAATGCTTAACTTTGTTAAAGCAAGTCCCCTGAACTCTCGTGTATTTTCTGCACTATGCAATGATATGAGCAGCGACCATGTAACACTTTTACAACATACAGGAGTGCGCTGGTTATCTAGGGGCAAAGTATTGACACGTTTTTAAAAAATTGATAGACGAGCTTAAAGTTTTCTTTACTGATCATAATTTTCACTTGTGTAACAGCTTGTATGATGACAAGTTTCTCACACGACTGGCCAATCTGGGTGATGTTCTTCTCACCTGAATGATCTGAATCTAGGATTACAGGGACTCTCCGCAACTATATTCAAACAAACAACTGGATTCGTTATCCCTGTTATGCCCTGCCTCCAGTCCACTTACCGATATCTGAACAAGAGAGCCTCATCGAAACTGCAACAGGCGGTTCTGTGAAAATTAAATTGAATCAGAAGCCACTGCCAGATTTCTGGATAGGACTGAGCTCCAAGTTTCTTGCCTTGGCAAATCGTGCTGTTAAGACACTGATGCCCTTTACAACCACGTACCTATGTGAGAGTGGATTCTCGGCCCTCACTAGTATGAAAACTAAATACAGGCACAGACTGTGTTTGGATTTTTTTTAAGACTGTGACTCTCTCCAATACAACCCAACATTGCAGAGTTATGTGCATCCTTTCAAGCACAACCTTCTCATTAACCTATGGTGAGTTATTCGCATTTTGATGAGCAAATGGTTTGATATATAAGATGGCTAAATAAAGAGCAAAATTATTGATTATTATTATATTATTATTTGTGCCCTGGTCCTATTGGAGCTAATTTGTCACTTCCCATGAGCCGGGTTGTGACAAAAACTCACACTCATTCTTATGTTTAATAAATGTATTGCGTAGTGTGTGTGTGGCAGGCTTACAATGATGGCAAAAAACAACATTTGAGCATGCGCTGACCCTGGTGCTAGAGGGGGCGCAGCTGGAGGTTGAATGTTTGAAGAGGTACGGGACTATAACATTTTGTGAACCGCTGCTCTAAGTGAAATTATGGCATTTTAACACAAATCAGCTAATTATTCCACTTAGACAAAAAGTTAGAGCGTTAGAGTGTTTACTTCCCTGGTACTAAAATCTGCCGTTTGAACACAAAATTATATTCTGATAAAAAATTACAGTCGTTTAAGTTACCGCATCAACAACATTTTTTGTAGCATGTTTGAAATAACTGAAATAACTTTTGACCACTACCCAAACAAGTTTGACAAACAGTTAGAGCATTTGGAATATGTGTCTACTTCTCTGCTATTCATACCTGTTCGCGGAATCTAAATATTCACTACGGATCTTACAGTACAGCTGTTTTAGGAACTGCATTATTACATCCTCTTCCAACTTTTCCCAAACAACTGACATTTTCACCACTAACACAACAAGTTAGAGAAAAATATTCAAATTTATAAAATCTTCCCCTACTTCTCTGCTTGTCAAACCCGAAAACGGATTAGAAATCGTGCTCTCTTTCAAGCAAGAGATCTCTGTGTCATCTTTTAGATTCCAAAACAAAGCCGTTGCTAGGATACTAACAGAGGGCAAAAATTATGAGGAGCGTGAAGAGTGACCACAATTACTGACCACAACAACACAAATATTGACCACACAACAACTGAACCACACAACTGCAGACTACAACCACACAACTACTGACCAAAACAACTGACCACAACCACACAACAACTGACAGTAAAAACATAACTCCTGACCACAACCACAAACCTACTGACCACAACCAAACAACTTCTGACCACACAACTACTTACCACTCAACTACTTACCACTCAACTGCTGACCACAACTACTGACCACAACTACTGACCACAACTACACAACTGCTGACCATATCTAGTGACCACAACCACACAACTTCTGTCTACAAAACTACTGGCCACTTATCTAATCAGAGTAACTAGTTACCACCACAATTACCAACCAAAAGTACTGACCACAACAAAACAACTACTGACCACAACTACTGACCAAAACACTAAGGATCACAACCACACAACTGCTGCCCACAACCACAAAACTACTCATGACAACTAATGACCACTACATACCACAACTATTGACCACAACCACAAAACTAGTCACAACAACTACTGACCACTACATACCACAACTACTGACCACTGTTGAACATATTAACTGACCACAACCACAAGTATTTAACTCAACTACTGACTACAACCACAAAACGACCAACCATATCTACCGTACTAAACTGCTGTAAACAACTACTTACCACAACTGACCGCAACCACACAACAACTGCTAATTACCACAACTACTGCTCACTGCTAATTACCACAACTAACTACCACAACTAATTACCACAACTACTGCTCACTACTAATTACCACAACTACTGCTCACTGCTAATTACCACAACTACTGCTCACTGCTAATTACCACAACTACTGCTCACTGTTAATTACCAAAACTAATTACCACAACAACTGCTCACTGCTAATTACCACAACTACTGCTCACTACTAATTACCACAACTACTGCTCATTACCACAACTACTGCTCACTGCTAATTACCACAACTAATTATCACAACTTCTGCTCACTAGTAATTACCACAACTACTGCTCACTACTAATTACCACAACTTCTGCTCATTACCACAACTACTGCTCACTGCTAATTACCACAACTAATTACCACAACTTCTGCTCACTAGTAATTACCACAACTACTGCTACTGCTACTGCTCCTGCTACTGCATTAGTAATAAATTATTACTACTTAAAGTTGTCATGACGTGGCTCCCCCTCTCTCACCGACCACAGGTTTTACAACGGTCAAAAACTCCTGGTTCACTGCCATGGAGTATTTTTATTTAACTAGGCCTAGGAACAGTGGGTTAACTGCCTGTTCAAGGGCAGAACGACAGGTGCTAATTGTCAGCTCAGGGATATGAACTTGCAACCTTTCGGTTACTAGTCCAACACTCTAACCACTAGGTTACCCTGCCGGAGTAGCCCCACTGCCATTGAGGAAGAGAGCCTATGGAGAACAGACATTCTTCTTGCCAAAACTCCTAGTCCCCAAAATAGGATAATTAAACAATATTTATATTTTTGAGAATGTTGGAGTAGTCTGTGAACACTTAAGGGACAGTCATGTCGAGGTTCTTTCATTTGGTGAGCACATAAAGGACAGGAAACACACATTACTGTTTCTTTGGTTGTGTACACTTCTCAATTATGGGATTTGCATCTGATGATGTATAAAATATATGATTGAATATGAAACTATTTGTGAGAAGATGTAATGTTATGTTGGCCATCTAAATGAGACTTGTTTAGATATAAAGTTTTAACTAGTCAGTGGCCACACTCCCGTGAGCCCGGACATTACATCAGGTGTCGTGTAACCTCCACTTCCTCCACAGAGTATTAAACCACTTGTGACAAAATTTACATTAGACCAGAAAATATGGAGTTGTTAGTACATGTTGAAATGGTTGGCAATTTAAACTAGAATCAAGATAAGGCCGGGACGAGATCCCCTCGTTGGAAATGTCAACAGTGAAGAGGCGACTCCGGGATCCTGGCCTAGGCAGAGTTCCTCTGTCCAGTGTCTGTTTTCTCTTGCCCATCTTAATCTTTTCTTTGTATTGGTCAGTCTGAGATATGGCTTTTTCCTTGCAACTCTGCCTAGAAGGCCAGCATCCCGGAGTCGCCTCTTAACTGTTGACGTTGAGACTGGTGTTTGCAGGTAGTTAAGGACTTGTGAGGCATCTGTTTCTCAAACTAGACACTCTAATGTACTTGTCTTCTTGCTCAGTTGTGCACCGGGGCCTCCCACTCCTCTTTCTATTCTGGTTAGGGCCAGTTTGCGCTGTTCTGTGAAGGGAGTAGCACACAGAGTTGTATGAGATCTTCATTTTCTTGGCAAATTCTCGCATGGTTTAGCCTTCATTTCTCAGAACAAGAATAGACTGACGAGTTTTGGAGTAAAGTTCTGGCCACTTTGAGCCTGTAATCAAACCCACAAATGCTGACGCTCCAGATACTCAACTAGTCTAAAGAAGGCCAGTTTTATTGCTTCTTTAATCAGCACAACCATTTTCAGCTGTGCTAACATAATTGCAAAAAGGTTTTCTAATGATCAATTAGCCTTTTAAAATGATAAACTTGGATTAGCTAACACAACGTGTCATAGGAACACAGGAGTGATGGTTGCTGATAAATGGCCTCTGTACGCCTATTCCATAAAACAATCTGCCGTTTCCAGCTACAATAATAATTTACAACGTTGACACTGTACTTATGATCAATTTGATGTTATCTTAATGGGCAAAATATCTGCTTTTCTTTGAAAAAGGACATTTATAAGTCACCCCAAACTTCTTTATTTTACCTTTATTTAACTAGGCAAGTCAGTTAAGAACAAATTCTTATTTTCAATGACGGCCTAGGAACGGCCTAGTTAACTGCCTGTTCAGGGTAAGAACGACAGATTTGTACCTTGTCAGCTCGGGGGTTTGAACTTGCAACCTTCCGGTTACTAGTCCAACGCTCTAACCACTAGGCCAACCCAAACTTTTGAATGGTGGTGTATATAATTTTTTACCCCTTTGTCTCCCCAATTGGTTACAGTGTTGTTTCGCTGCAACTCACGTACAGATTTGGGAGAGGCAAAGGTCGAGAGCTATGCTTCCTCCAAAACACAACCCAACCAAGCCACATTGCTTCTTGACACAATGCCAGCTTAACACATGAAGCCATCCACACCAACGTGTCAGATGAAACACCAAACACCTGGCGACCGCGTCAGTGTGCATGTGCCCAGCCCGCCACAGGAGTCGCTAGAGGGTGATGGAACAAGGCCGGCCAAACCCTTCCCTAACCTGGATGACGCTGGGCTAATTGTGCGCTGCCCTGTGGGTCTCCCTGTCGCGGCCAGCTGTGACAGAGTCTGGACTCAAACCAGGATCTCTAGTGGCAGAGCTAGCACTGCGATGCAGTGCCTTAGACCACTGTGCCACTCGGGTGGTCCATGTTCAGGCTATCGTAACTTCACATTTTTTTATGAAAACTTCTATGAACTATAATAATAATATAACCCAGCAACAATAATTATTGAACCATTCAAGCTAGAGAAACCAAACCAATTTTCACATGTTCAGGCTCTTCTAACTTTCTTCTGCCTACTTTTTCAATTATAACCAGTCACTACAATTACTAATGCAGAAACTATCACTACTAAACCATAAATTGATTTGATTTGATTTGATTTGATTTGTAAATACTTTAAAACTGTGTTGCTTTAAATAGTAAAGTACATATCTTTTAATATCTACCACTTCCACAAGAAAATGTGTTTAAAGAGCTTTAGCAAGCCCCACAACTTTACTTGTAAAGTCTACTTATTATTATTACTATTATTATTATTACTATTACTATTTGGAACGCTACTCCTCCTACACCGTTTAATATAGAAAAGCTGTTTAAACTTTAAAACGTGCAGATCGATCCGGAACAGTGTGCTTGTATACAACTTCTTATACTTTTGAAGTTCTTATTTCTATGTCCTCCATCCGCTTACACTGGGATTTCCTCAAGATTCCAAACGGCCCCATTGTGACATCATCACTTCCAACTTCCATTCACTGTAAATACAGCAATGCAACTTGTGACACAAATCGGCTACCTATTCCACTTTTCAACAACTTAGACAAAAAGTTAGAGTGTTTACGTATTCATCTACTTCTCTGCTCCTCAAGGCGTTTGAACAAAATATCCTATTCTGATAAAAAAGTTACATCTGTAGTTTAGTTACCACAGCAAGAAAATGTGCTGTAACTTCTTTTGCAAACAACTACCGTTTTGACCATTACCCCATCGAGTTAGACAAAAACATAGATGATATGAAATCTTCCCTTACTTCTCTGCCATTAAAATCCCCAAAACAGATTAGCATCTACCAATCTGTAGACAGAGCTGTTTTAGTAACCCATCAACAGCTCTCTTTCAAGCTGCAGTAAATCATGTCAGAAGCACATTAAGCCAACAACAGCTGCAAATTCCAGTAAAACTACATCACGTTTTGAAGTTCACCTTCCTGGCTTCGTCAAACAACACTATCGTGAATCTAGCAGAGTTTTGTGGGTCAGAGTAGCACAAATATACTGTAAGTCATCATGATTCTCAAACTTGCGGTGTTGCCAAGGCTACGGTTGCCTAGCAACGTTTGGCTTGCAAGAGAGAATCTCTTCATAGCTCTTCAAATTCCCATGTTATGTCAATGTGTTTCAGATCGAACTGCTAGCGATAAGATTTTGAATGCTTCCCCGGTCTGGAATCATAAAGAGAAGATTTATAATGTTTACTAGCTTCGTCCTCCTTTTCAGGATCATGCTCTGCGCTCTAAATAACTAAACTGGTTAGTTTGCCTGTCTCTAAAAAGAGGACAGGTTGTACCCCTCTGATTGGATAGAGCGGAATAGGAATAGCTTCTACCAATAAAGTTACAGCTGTTTGTTGAAGTTTAGAGTTGCTAAAAGTGTCTAGCTGACTGCTAACAACTCTCTGTGTCATCAATGAGCAGCCCAAAATAGAGACGTTGCTATGGATACTTACAGACACAAAAGACAAAACATATGACTCAACTACTGACCACATCTAGTTACCACAACCACACAACTTCTTACAACAACCACACAACTGCAGACCACATCTAGTAAAAATTCCCTGACTTAGTTGAGGTTAGGATTCCAACTTTATTTTAAAAATGTGAAATGTCAGAATAATAGTAGAGATAATGGTTTATTTCAGCTTACATTTCTTTCATCACATTCTCAGTGGGTCAGAAGTTTACATATATTCAATTAGTATTTGGTAGCATTGCCTTTAAATTATTTAACTTGGGTCAAACGTTTTGGGGAGCCTTCCACAAGCTTCCCACAATAAGTTGGGTGAATTTTGGCCCATTCCTCCTGACAGAGCTGGTGTAACTGAGTCAGGTTTGTAGGTTTGTTGATTTATGCTGCAGTAGTTTATGTGTCGGGGGGCTAGGGTCAGTTTGTTATATCTGGAGTACTTCTCCTGTCCTATTTGGTGTCCTGTGTGAATTTAAGTGTGCTCTCTCTAATTCTCTCTTTCTCTCTTTCTTTCTCTCTCTCTGAGGACCTGAGCCCTAGGACCATGCCTCAGGACTATGGACACTCAGGACATGATGACTCCTTGCTGTCCCCAGTCCACCTGGCCGTGCTGCTGCTCCAGTTTCAACTGTTCTGCCTTATTATTGGAACATGCTGGTCATTTATGAACATTTGAACATCTTGGCCATAACCTCCACCCGGCACAGCCAGAAGAGGACTGGCCACCCCACATAGCCTGGTTCCTCTCTAGGTTTCTTCCTAGGTTTTGGCCTTTCTTGGGAGTTTTTCCTAGCCACCGTGCTTCTACACCTGCATTGCTTGCTGTTTGGGGTTTTAGGCTGGGTTTCTGTACAGCACTTTGAGATATCAGCTGATGTACGAAGGACTATATAAATACATTTGATTTGATTTGATTTGTAGGCCTCCTTGCTCCCACACATTTTTCAGTTCTGCCCACAAATTTTCTATGGGATTGAGGTCAGGGCTTTGTGATGGCCACTCCATTACCTTGACTTTGTTGTCCTTAAGACATTTTGCCACAACTTTGGAAGTATGCTTGGGGTCATTGTCCATTTGGAAGACCCACTTGCGACCAAGCTTTAACTTCCTGACTGATGTCTTGAGATGTTTCTTCAATATATCCACATAATTTTCATACCTCACGATGCCTTCTATTTTGTGAAGTGCACCAGTCCCTCCTGCAGCAATGCACCCCCACAACATGATGCTGCCAACCCCGTGCTTCACGGTTGGGATGGTGTTCTTCGGCTTGCAAGCCTCCCCATTTTTCCTCCAAACATAACAATGGTCATTATGGCCAAACAGTTCTATTTTTGTTTCATCAGACAAAAGGACATTTCTCCAAAAATAACAATCTTTGTCCCCATGTGCAGTTGCAAACCATAGTCTGTCTTTTTTATGCCAGTTTTGGAGCTGTGGCTTCTTCCGGCCTTACAGGTTATGTCAATATAGGACTCATTTTACTGTGGATGTAGATATCTGTTTCCTTCAGTATCTTCACAAGGTCCTTTGCTGTTGTTCTGGGATTGATTTGCACTTTTTGCACCAAAGTACGTTCATCTCTAGGAGATAGAACGCGTCTCCTTCCTGAGTGGTATGACGGCTGCGTGGTCCCATGGTGTTTATACTTGCGTACCATTGTTTGTACAGATGAACGTGGTACCTTCAGGCGTTTGGAAATTGCTCCCAAGGATGAACCAGATTTGTGGAGGTCCACAATTTTATTTCTGAGGTCTTGGCTGATTTATTTTGATTTTCCCATGATGTCAAGCAAAGAGGCACTGAGTTTGAAGGTAAGCTTTGAAATGCATCCACAGGTACACCTCCAATTGACTCAAATTATGTCAATTAGCCTATCAGAAGCTTCTAAAGCCATGTCATAATTTTCTGGAATTTTCCAAGCTGTTTAAAGCTACAGTCAACTTAGTGTATGTAAACTTCTGACCCACTGGAATTGTGATACAGTGAATTATAAGTGAAATAATCTGTCTGTAAACAATTGTTGTAAAAATTACTTGTCTTGCACAAAGTAGATGTTCTAACTGACTTGCCAAAACTATAGTTTGTTAACAAGAAATTTGTGGAGTGGTTGAAAAACGAGTTTTAATCACTACAACCTAAGTGTTTTTGGTAAACTTCCGACTTCAACTGTATATCAATTACAAGCAATATAGATAGCATACATGGTTAATATGTGCCATTTATTTCTGCTAGATCACATTTATAATATATAAGTGCTATTCATTAAAAACAAAATAAATAGATTTCTGGAGAAAACAAATCTATTATAATCAAGACATGAATGGAGTAAATCATTTTTGTCTTGAACAAATATCAATGAAACAAGGTTTTTCATCAAAATTGAAGTTTATTGCCTTGAACTGAACACATTGGAAGGACACATTTTACATACAGTATTTTATGGAAATGAGAAATGAGCCCCATTGAACACAAATTAAGGCTGGTCTACACACCACATGACTTTTACTGTGTGTGTTGCAAATGTATTTATTGCACTTGATGCATGTGTACTGTGTCTTCCTGTCCTTCTTGGGTCCACACACATCACAGCACTTCTTCTTGTTTCTATCGGCTACAATTTAGAATGATGAAAACAGTTCAGGAATTTTACTAACATCTCACTCACTCACTCACATATATATATAGTAACAGTAGGCCAAGGTAGGAGAGTCAGGCACACACACATGCAACAACATCACTCACACTTACTTCCGGTATTGGAGTTGTTGGTTCTGCAGGTCGGGCGAATGGGGCACCAGCATCCTCCTCACGATGGCTGCAGAAGCTGGGGTCCTTGGGATATGTTACCTCCTCTGGTTTTGACCTGATTACAGCTAGCTTGTCTCTCTGCACTGACCTGATTGCAGCTAGCTTGTCTCTCTGCACTGACCTGATTGCAGCTAGCTTGTCTCTCTGCACTGACCTGATTGCAGCTAGCTTGTCTCTCTGCACTGACCTGATTGCAACTAGCTCGTCTCTCTGCACTGACCTGATTGCAACTAGCTCGTCTCTCTGCACTGACCTGATTGCAGCTAGCTTGTCTCTCTGCATTGACCTGATTGCAGCTAGCTTGTCTCTCTGCATTGACCTGATTGCAGCTAGCTTGTCTCTCTGCACTGACCTGATTGCAGCTAGCTTGTCTCTCTGCATTGACCTGATTGCAGCTAGCTTGTCTCTCTGCACTGACCTGATTGCAGCTAGCTTGTCTCTCTGCATTGACCTGATTGCCGCTGGCTTGTCTCTCTGCATTGACCTGATTGCAGCTAGCTTGTCTCTCTGCACTGACCTGATTGCAGCTAGCTTGTCTCTCTGCATTGACCTGATTGCAGCTAGCTTGTCTCTCTGCATTGACCTGATTGCCGCTGGCTTGTCTCTCTGCATTGACCTGATTGCCGCTGGCTTGTCTCTCTACACTGACCTGATTGCAGCTAGCTTGTCAGAATTGACAGAGACATTCTTCATCTTCCAAAGTGGAAGATGCTCCTTCCACACTAGCTTCTCTCTCAGCAAAAAATGATTTCTCAGGCCCTCCGAGCAGAGATTATTTTTGCCATACTGATTGATTGTGGTAAGGAACCACATGTGCAAATAATTTTTTGTGTGTCCCTCCTCCGATTTGCACTTGGATGGGGTAGAGTGTGTTTGAAAATACAGATTTTTTTTTTGCGATGTATCGAAATAATGTATTGTAAAAACATTGTGCAGGTTCCCGCAAGACATTGTGTAGTTTCACACACTACAAAGGTTAAAGAGTGGGAGAAAAGCTGGAGACAGACAGACAGGCAGACAGGCAAGGAGACAGACAGGTTCTTTGTGCTTTGTTGAAACAGCAGGCCCCGGAAGGAGGAAGACAGTGTGAAGGCTCTCAGCAAACCTTTTTGGTTCCTTTTTTACTTGTTTTCACCTACACACACCCTTTTCCACATGTTTATTACCCTCGGGTCCAGTGGACCCGAACACCACATATGTAATATAAATGTGTAGGGGGTGCACAGTGTGCACTCAATGAAAATGTGTTCTTTTACATGATCTCCACAGCCAATGAGCCAAGGTCAATGAGTCTCAGGTTGAAAAAAAAAAAGAATTGTATCTTTTTTCTTTTAGTAAACATTGAAAATGGGTCCCACAGACCCGAACACCACACAAGGGTTACATTTGCATAAATGTGCATATAATTACTACCAACAAAAATTGTAACTCTTGAACCATTCAAGCTAGAGACACCAAATCAACTTCCACATGTTCAGACTACACTAACTTAAAATGATATGCAACTATAACTATATTAATTTGTGTAATATAACTCACCAACATTAATATTTGATCCATTCAAGCTAAAGACACCAAACCAACTTTCACATGTTCAAGCTATCCTAACTTCAAATTCTTATACATTTTTTTATCATCTATCACTATATAAAGTAGCATAGAATAACCCACCAACATTAAACCATTCAAGCTATATACAGAAAACATACTTTTTCATATGTTCAGGCTATTCTAACTTTTCATCTATCTACTTTTTCAACTATAACCAGTCACCACCATTAATACTGCAGACACTATCACTACTATAAAATGTTTCTAAACCGCACATACCTTAAATCTGCTTTGCTTTAAATAGTAAAGTAAAACTTTACTATTACCGCTACCACAAAAAAAACTTTAATGAATTGAAGTCCCATCGATTATGATTAATGTATATTTACCATTTATTGTGATTCATGTATATTTACCATCTACTGTATATTATTATTTGGAAAGCTACTCCTCCTACACCGTTTAAGCTAGAAACGTCATTCAAACTTTAAAACGTGCAGATCGGTCTGGAATAGTGTGCTTGTATATAACTTTTTGATGTCTTTTATACCTTATAAACTATTAAAATGTTGGTCATTTTTACCCATCTTCATTCACCAACAACTTACACAAAAGTTAGAGCTTATTAAATCTTTGTCTCCTTCTCTGCTATTCAAATCTGGCGTCTGAAAAAACAAACATTATTCTAATAAAAAAAGCACAGCTGTTTTAGTAAATGCATAGAGATGATTAAATCTTCCTCTATTTCTCTGCTTTTCAAATTAAAGAAAATCTGAATAGAAATATCTTCTACCAATACAAAGTTACAACTGTTTGTCAGAGTTTAGACAAAATGTATCTATCTATTGTCAGCTAACAGCTTTCTTGTCTCTTATCAGCCCAAATGGAGCAGTTGCTATGGATACACACAGACTGAGGAGCACATGTGGCAGGATAGACAAAAATGATGACGAGGGTGAAGATCGGGATGCAGCAACTACTGACCACAACCACACAACTATTGACCACAACCACACAAATTCCAACCATAACTAACCACAGCTACTGACCACTACTGATCACAACTACTGACCACAGCTACTGACCACGACTGACCACAACTACTGACCACAACCACACAACTACTGACCACGCCCACAAAACTACTGACCACAACAAACCACAGCTACTGACCACAATGACTGACCACAACTACTGACCACAACCACAAAACTACTGACCACTACTAACCACAACTACTGACCACAACTACTGAACCACACTCCTACTTACCAAAATAACTGACCATAACTACTGACCACAACCATGCAACAACTGACCACAACTAAGGACCACAACTACTGAGAACAACCTTCAACACTACTGACAACAACTGACCACTACTGATCACAACTACTAACCACAACCACGCAACTACTGACCACAACTACTGACCACAACCACTGACCACAACTACTGACCACAACTACTGACCACAGCTTCTGCACACAAGTCCTGACCACAAATACTGACCACAGACACACATCTGAGAACGAATTAGGAATAGCTTCTACCAATCAATAGATAGAGCTGTTTCGGTAACCCATCAACTAATCTCTTACTATATGCAGGAAGTCATGTCAGAAGACAGCAGATTAGTTACTTAGCAACAACAGTTGCATATTCCAAATCTTTCAGTTCACTTTCCTTGTTCACGTTCCTCTTTATAGACTATATGGGTTATAGACTACTATGGACCTCTATATATATATATATAGATTATAGACCACCAATATAGATTATATGGGTTATAGACCACTATAGACCTCTGTATATTTAGATTCTATGGGTTATAGACCACCACTATAGAACTCTATATATTTAGATTCTATGGGTTATAGACCACTGTAGACCTCTCTATATATAGATTCCATGGCTTAAAGACCACCACTATAGACCTCTATATATTTAGATTCTATGGGTTATAGACCACCACTATAGACCTATATATATATAGATTCAATTGCTTATAGACCACCACTATAGACCTATATATATATATATATATATATATATATATATAGATAGATAGATTCTATGGGTTATAGACCACCACTGTAGACCTCTATATATTTAGATTCTATGGGTTATAGACCACCACTATAGACCTCTATATATTTAGATTCTATGGGTTATAGACCACTATAGACCTCTATATATTTAGATTATATTGGTTATATCCCACCACTATAGACATCTATATATATAGATTCTATGGGTTGTAGACCACCACTATACGCCTCTATATATATAGATTACATTTGTTATAGACCACCACTATAGACCTCTATATATATATAGATTCTATGGGTTATAGACCACTATAGACCTCTATATATTTAGATTCTATGGGTTATAGACCACCACTATAGACCTCTATGTAGATAGATTCTATGGGTTATAGATCATTATAGACCTCTATATATTTAGATTCTATGGGTTATATCCCACCACTATAGACCTCTATATATTAAGATTCTATGGGTTATTTATCATCACTATAGACCTCTATATATTTAGATTATTTGGCGTATAGACCACCACTATAGACCTCTATATATTTAGCTTCTACAGGTTATAGACCACCACTATAGACCTCTGTATATTTAGATTATATGGGTTATAGACCACCACTAAAGACCTCTATATATTTAGCTTCTATAGGTTATAAACCACCACTATAGACCTTTATATATTTAGATTATATGGGTTATTGACCACCACTATTGACCTCTATATATATATATTCTATGGGTTATAGACCACCACTATAGACCTCTATATATTTAGATTCTATGGGTTATAGACCACCACTAAAGACCTCTATATATTTAGCTTCTATAGGTTATAGACCACCACTATAGACCTCTATATGTTTAGATTCTATGGGTTATAGACCACCACTACTGACCTCTACATATATATAGATTCTATGGGTTATAGACCACCACTATAGACCTCTATATATATATAGATTCTATGGGTTATAGACCACCACTATAGACTTCTATATATTTAGATTCTATGGGTTATAGACCACCACTATAGACCTCTATATAGATAGATTCTATGGGTTATAGACCACCACTGTAGACCTCTATATTTTTAGATTATATTGGTTATATCCCACCACTATAGACATCTATATATATATAGATTCTATGGGTTGTAGACCACCACTATACGCCTCTATATATATAGATTATATTTGTTATAGACCACCACTATAGACCTCTATATATATAGATTATATGGGTTATAGACCACTATAGACCTCTATATATTTAGATTCTATGGGTTATAGACCACCACTATAGACCTCTATGTAGATAGATTCTATGGGTTATAGACCACTATAGACCTCTATATATTTAGATTCTATGGGTTATATCCCACCACTATAGACCTCTATATATTAAGATTCTATGGGTTATATCATCACTATAGACCTCTATATATTTAGATTATATGGGTTATAGATCATCACTATAGACCTCTATATATTTAGATTCTATGGGTTATAGACCACCACTGTAGACCTCTATATATTTAGACGCTATGGGTTATAGACCACCACTATAGACATCTATATAATTAGATTCTATGGGTTATAGACCACTATAGACCTCTATATATTTAGATTCTATGGGTTATAGACCACCACTATAGACCTCTATGTAGATAGATTCTATGGGTTATAGATCACTATAGACCTCTATATATTTAGATTCTATGGGTTATATCCCACCACTATAGACCTCTATATATTAAGATTCTATGGGTTATTTATCATCACTATAGACCTCTATATATTTAGATTCTTTGGCGTATAGACCACCACTATAGACCTCTATATATTTAGCTTCTACAGGTTATAGACCACCACTATAGACCTCTGTATATTTAGATTCTATGGGTTATAGACCACCACTATTGACCTCTATATACATAGATTCTATGGGTTATAGACCACCACTATAGACCTCTATGTATATAGATTCTATGGGTTATAGACCACCACTATAGAGTTCTATATATTTAGATTCTATGGGTTATAGACCACCACTATAGACCTCTATATATTTAGATTATATGGGTTATAGACCACCACTAAATACCTCTATATATTTAGCTTCTATAGGTTATAGACCACCACTATAGACCTCTATATGTTTAGATTCTATGGGTTATAGACCACCACTACTGACCTCTACATATATATAGATTCTATGGGTTATAGACCACCACTATATACCTCTATATATATAGATTCTATGGGTTATAGACCACCACTATAGACTTCTATATATTGAGATTCTATGGGTTATAGACCACCACTATAGACCTCTATATAGATAGATTCTATGGGTTATAGACCACCACTGTAGACCTCTATATTTTTAGATTCTATTGGTTATATCCCACCACTATAGACATCTATATATATAGATTCTATGGGTTGTAGACCACCACTATACGCCTCTATATATATAGATTATATTTGTTATAGACCACCACTATAGACCTCTATATATATAGATTCTATGGGTTATAGACCACTATAGACCTCTATATATTTAGATTCTATGGGTTATATCCCACCACTATAGACCTCTATATATTAAGATTCTATGGGTTATATCATCACTATAGACCTCTATATATTTAGATTCTATGGGTTATAGACCACCACTGTAGACCTCTATATATTTAGACGCTATGGGTTATAGACCACCACTATAGACATCTATATAATTAGATTCTATGGGTTATAGACCACTATAGACCTCTATATTTTTAGATTATTTGGCGTATAGACCACCACTATAGACCTATATATATATATATATATATATATATATATATATATATATATATATATATATATATATATATATTCTATGGGTTATAGACCACTATAGACCTCTAAATATTTAGATTCTATGGGTTGTAGACCACCACTATAGTTCTCTGTATATATAGATTATATTAGTTATAGACCACCACTATAGACCTCTATATATTTAGATTCTATGGGTTATAGACCACCACTGTAGACCTCTTTATATTTAGATTCTATGGGTTATAGACCACCACTATAGACATCTATATATTTAGATTCTATGGGTTATAGACCACTAAAGACATCTATATATATATATATTCTATGGGTTATAGACCACCACTATAGGCCTCTATATATATAGATTATATGGGTTATAGACCACCACTATAGACCTCTATATATATATAGATTCTATGGGTTATAGACCACCACTATAGACCTATATATATATAAATATATATATATAGATTCTATGGGTTATAGACCACTATAGACCTCTATATATTTAGATTATATGGGTTATAGATCACCACTATAGACCTCTATATATTTAGATTCTATGGGTTATAGACCACCACTATAGACCTATATATATATATATATATATATATATATATATATTATATGAGTTATAGACCACTGTAGACCTCTATATATTTAGATTCTTTCGGTGATAGATCACCACTATAGACCTCTATATATTTAGATTCTATGGGTTATAGACCACCACTGTAGACCTCTATATATTTAGATTCTATGGGTTATAGACCACCACTATAGACATCTATATATTTAGATTCTATGGGTTATAGACCACTAAAGACATCTATATATATATATATATATATATTCTATGGGTTATAGACCACCACTATAGGCCTCTATATATTTAGATTATATGGGTTATAGACCACCACTATAGACCTCTATATATTTAGATTATATTGGTTATAGACCACCACTATAGACCTATATATATATAAATATATATATATAGATTATATGGGTTATAGACCACTATAGACCTCTATATATTTAGATTCTATCGGTGATAGATCACCACTATAGACCTCTATATATTTAGATTCTATGGGTTATAGATCACCACTATAAACCTCAATATATTTAGATTATGTGGGTTTTAGACCACCACTATAGACCTCTAAATATTCAAATCAAATGAAATCAAATTTTATTTGTCACATACACATGGTTAGCAGATGTTAATGTGAGTGTAGCGAAATGCTTGTGCTTCTTGTTCCGACAATGCAGTAATAACCAACAAGTAATCTAACTAACAATTCCAAAACTACTGTCTTGTACACAGTGTAAGGGGATAAGAATATGTACATAAGGATATATGAATGAGTGATGGTACAGAGCAGCATAGGCAAGATACAGTAGATGGTATCGAGTACAGTATATACATATGAGATGAGTATGTAAACAAAGTGGCATAGTTAAAGTGGCTAGTGATACATGTATTACATAAGGATACAGTCGATGATATAGAGTACAGTATATACGTATGCGTATGAGATGAATAATGTAGGGTAAGTAACATTATATAAGGTAGCATTGTTTAAAGTGGCTAGTGATATATTTACATCATTTCCCATCAATTCCCATTATTAAAGTGGCTGGAGTTGAGTCAGTGTCAGTGTGTTGGCAGCAGCCACTCAATGTTAGTGGTGGCTGTTTAACAGTCTGATGGCCTTGAGATAGAAGCTGTTTTTCAGTCTCTCGGTCCCAGCTTTGATGCACCTGTACTGACCTCGCCTTCTGGATGATAGCGGGGTGAACAGGCAGTGGCTCGGGTGGTTGATGTCCTTGATGATCTTTATGGCCTTCCTGTGACATCGGGTGGTGTAGGTGTCCTGGAGGGCAGGTAGTTTGCCCCCGGTGATGCGTTGTGCAGACCTCACTACCCTCTGGAGAGCCTTACGGTTGAGGGCGGAGCAGTTGCCGTACCAGGCGGTGATACAGCCCGCCAGGATGCTCTCGATTGTGCATCTGTAGAAGTTTGTGAGTGCTTTTGGTGACAAGCCAAATTTCTTCAGCCTCCTGAGGTTGAAGAGGCGCTGCTGCGCCTTCTTCACAATGCTGTCTGTGTGAGTGGACCATTTCAGTTTGTCTGTGACGTGTATGCCGAGGAACTTAAAACTTGCTACCCTCTCCACTACTGTTCCATCGATGTGGATAGGGGGGTGTTCCCTCTGCTGTTTCCTGAAGTCCACAATCATCTCCTTAGTTTTGTTGACGTTGAGTGTGAGGTTATTTTCCTGACACCACACTCCGAGGGCCCTCACCTCCTCCCTGTAGGCCGTCTCGTCGTTGTTGGTAATCAAGCCTACCACTGTTGTGTCGTCCGCAAACTTGATGATTGAGTTGGAGGCGTGCGTGGCCACGCAGTCGTGGGTGAACAGGGAGTACAGGAGAGGGCTCAGAACGCACCCTTGTGGGGCCCCAGTGTTGAGGATCAGCGGGGAGGAGATGTTGTTGCCTACCCTCACCACCTGGGGGCGGCCCGTCAGGAAGTCCAGTACCCAGTTGCACAGGGCGGGGTCGAGACCCAGGGTCTCGAGCTTGATGACGAGCTTGGAGGGTACTATGGTGTTGAATGCCGAGCTGTAGTCAATGAACAGCATTCTCACATAGGTATTCCTCTTGTCCAGATGGGTTAGGGCAGTGTGCAGTGTGGTTGAGATTGCATCGTCTGTGGACCTATTTGGGCGGTAAGCAAATTGGAGTGGGTCTAGGGTGTCAGGTAGGGTGGAGGTGATATGGTCCTTGACTAGTCTCTCAAAGCACTTCATGATGACGGAAGTGAGTGCTACGGGGCGGTAGTCGTTTAGCTCAGTTACCTTAGCTTTCTTGGGAACAGGAACAATGGTGGCCCTCTTGAAGCATGTGGGAACAGCAGACTGGTATAGGGATTGATTGAATATGTCCGTAAACACACCGGCCAGCTGGTCTGCGCATGCTCTGAGGGTGCGGCTGGGGATGCCGTCTGGGCCTGCAGCGTTGCGAGGGTTAACACGTTTAAATGTCTTACTCACCTCGGCTGCAGTGAAGGAGAGACCGCATGTTTTCGTTGCAGGCCGTGTCAGTGGCACTGTATTGTCCTCAAAGCGGGCAAAAAAGTTATTTAGTCTGCCTGGGAGCAGGACATCCTGGTCCGTGACTGGGCTGGATTTCTTCCTGTAGTCCGTGATTGACTGTAGACCCTGCCACATGCCTCTTGTGTCTGAGCCGTTGAATTGAGATTCTACTTTGTCTCTGTACTGACGCTTAGCTTGTTTGATAGCCTTGCGGAGGGAATAGCTGCACTGTTTGTATTCGGTCATGTTACCAGACACCTTGCCCTGATTAAAAGCAGTGGTTCGCGCTTTCAGTTTCACTCGAATGCTGCCATCAATCCACGGTTTCTGGTTAGGGAATGTTTTAATCGTTGCTATCGGAACGACATCTTCAACGCGCGTTCTAATGAACTCGCACACCGAATCAGCGTATTTAGATTCTATGGGTTATAGACCACCACTATAGACCTATATATATATATAGAGAGAGAGAGATTCTATGGGTTATAGACCACTATAGACCTCTATATATTTAGATTCTATGGGTTATAGACCACCACTATAGACCTCTATGTATTTAGATTCTATGGGTTATAGACCACCACTATGAACCTCGATATATTTAGATTCTATGGGTTATAGACCACTATAGACCTCTCTATATATATACAGTATGTCACAAAAGTGACTACACCACTCACATTTTTGTAAATATTTGAGTATATCTTTTCATGTGACAACACTCAAGAAATTACACTTTGCTACGAGAGAGATGGAAGGAGAGATGGAAGGAGAGACGGAGGGAGAGACGGAAGGCGAGATGGAAGGAGAAATGGAGGGAGAGACGGAGGGAGAGATGGAGGGAGAGACGGAGGGAGAAATGGAGGGAGAGACGGAGGGAGAGATGGAAGGAGAGACGGAGGGAGAGATGGAGGGAGAGACGGAGGGAGAAATGGAGGGAGAGATGGAGGGAGAGACAGGGAGAAATGGAGGGAGAGACAGAGGGAGAGACGGAGGGAGAAATGGAGGGAGAAATGGAGGGAGAGATGGAGGGAGAGACGGAGGGAGAAATGGAGGGAGAGACGGAGGGAGAGACGGAGGGAGAGATGGAGGGAGAGACGGAGGGAGAAATGGAGGGAGAAAACAGGTGCTGGTTTTATTAGTTTTTCTTTCTAAAGGAAAGCAGAGATCCTATCCTGCAGAGAGGGGGAGAGGGGGAGTTGAGGTACTGACTACCCCCTGCTGGTGACTGGGTGGGAAGTCTTAAACAGGTCAGCCTTAGGTTTGTGTGTGTGTACCAGTGTGTGTGTGTAGCAGTGTGTGTGTGTACCAGTGTGTGTGTGTGTGTACCAGTGTGTGTGTAGCAGTGTGTGTGTGTGTGCCAGTATGTGTGTGTGCCAGTGTGTGTGTGTGTGTGTGTGTGTGTGTGTGTACCAGTGTGTGTGTACCAGTGTGTGTATGTGTACCAGTGTGTGTGTGTGTGTACCAGTTTGTGTGTGTGTGTGTACCTGTGTGTGTGTGTGTACCAGTGTGTGTGTACCAGTGTGTGTGTGTGTACCAGTGTGTGTGTGTGTGTACCAGTGTGTGTGTGTGTACCAGTGTGTGTGTGTGTGTACCAGTTTGTGTGTGTGTACCAGTGTGTGTGTGTACCTGTTTGTGTGTGTGTTTGCCAGTGTGTGTGTGTACCAGTTTGTGTGTGTGTGTACCAGTGTGTGTGTGTACCAGTGTGTGTGTGTACCAGTGTGTGTTTGTGTGCCCCAATGTGTGTACCAGTGTGTGTTTGTGCCAGTGTGTGTACCAGTGTGTGTGTGTACCAGTGTGTGTGTGTGTACCTGTTTGTGTGTGTGTTTGCCAGTGTGTGTGTGTGTACCAGTTTGTGTGTGTACCAGTGTGTGTTTGTGTGCACCAGTGTGTGGTTGTGCCAGTGTGTGTACCAGTGTGTGTTTGTGCCAGTGTGTGTACCAGTGTGTGTGTGTACCAGTGTGTGTGTGTACCAGTGTGTGTTCCATAGTTTCCTGTGATTAGTGGTGTAATGAGCTGCTAAAAGGCCCGTGGGTTACAACTGTGTTTTAATTAAGCTCAAAGTGTTCCCGCATCTCGCACACACACACACACACACACACACACACACACACACACACACACACACACACACACACACACACACACACAGCCTAACGAGCTCAGGGAAGGCACAGTTCATCACGGAAGCACGTCTATGTGAAAATAACAACAATCCTAAAAGCTGCTAAACAGTTGTAGCTGGTAACACACTTCTGGGCCCAGTCCAGACACACAGTAACCCTTCTGGGCCCGGTCCAGACACACACTAACCCTTCTGGGCCCAGTCCAGACAAACACCAACCCTTCTGGGCCCGGTCCAGACACACACTAACCCTTCTGGGCCCAGTCCAGACACACACTAACCCTTCTGGGCCCGGTCCAGACACACGCTAACCCTTCTGGGCCCGGTCCAGACACACACTAACCCTTCTGGGCCCAGTCCAGACACACACCAAGCCTTCTGGGCCCGGTCCAGACACCCACTAACCCTTCTGGGCCCGGTCAAGACACAAACTAACCCTTCTGGGCCCGGTCAAGACACAAACTAACCCTTCTGGGCCCAGTCCAGACACACACTAACCCTTCTGGGCCCAGTCCAGACACACACTAACCCTTCTGGGCCCAGTCCAGACACACACTAACCCTTCTGGGCCCGGTCCAGACACACACTAACCCTTCTGGGCCCGGTCCAGACACACACTAACCCTTCTGGGCCCAGTTCAGACACACACTAACCCTTCTGGGCCCAGTCCAGACACACACTAACCCTTCTGGGCCCGGTCCAGACACACACTAACCCTTCTGGGCCCAGTCCAGACACACACTAACCCTTCTGGGCCCAGTCCAGACACACACTAACCCTTCTGGGCCCGGTCCAGACACACACTAACCCTGGCACACGTGCCTCTTAAAACACACAACAACAGGTTATTTAAATCTCTCAGATGTGGACTTTTATTTTCTCTGTTTTGGGACTGGAACTGTTTAGTCCTGTGTTAATCAAAAGGCGGTTGGGTTAAAACGGAGTGATGGCGGTGAGAGCGTCTGGTCGCCCCCCCCCCCCCCCCCCCCCCCACACTCCCCCCATGCTGTTTAGCGTGGATTGAAGGAATGCTGTTTTATTACCGTTGTTAGAGAATGTGTGTTTTATCGCCAATTAAACTATTTTAAACATTAAACAGGTCGGAGCTCAACATCTGATACATTACACTGATTTTCTATATCTGGGCCTGAGGCTGGATCACATCACATGTACGACAACACAGAGGACTTTCCAATCAGATGTTCTTTATCTCCAACAACGTATCACAGTCTCATTTCAGATGTTTCACATAAATACTCTCTCTACCAACAAGAATGATATATTTGAATAATTGATCAGATCAACTTCCAGTTAGTGAGTGTAATAGTTTTCCTTCTTCTGTACTAGGACCCCCGTGGGAATTGAACCCACAACCCTGGTGTTGCAAGTGCCGTGCTCCACCAACTGACCCACGTTCTCATACATACTCTCTCCAACAACGTATCACGGTCTCACTTGTGGTTTCAGATGGGGGGGATAAACGTGTATTAAGTGAAAGTAAACTTACATTTTTGATGGTTAAGTTTAGGCATTCATTCAGAGTGGTTAAGTTAAAAGAGAAGTTTAACTGAAATCCAACATTTATCCCACACAGGGGCCCTTATCCCACACAGGGGCCATATCCCACACAGGGGCCCTTATCCCACACAGGGGCCTTTATCCCACACATGGGCCATATCCCACAATGGGGCCCTTATCCCACACAGGGGCCCTTATCCCACACAGGGGCCCTTATCCCACACAGGGGCCCTTATTCCACACAGGGGCCCTTATCCCACACAGGGGCCCTTATTCCAAACAGGGGCCCTTATCCCACACAGGGGCCCTTATCCCACACAGGGGCCCTTATCCCACAATGTGGCCCTTTTCCCACAATGGGGCCCTTATCCCACAATGGGGCCCTTATCCCACACAGGGGCCTTATTCCACGCAGGGGCCTTAAAGTTTGCCTTCTCCCACACAGGGGCCTTAACATGCACATACATACACACACCAATAGATGGATAAATGTGTGTGTGTGTGTGTGTGTGTGTGTGTGTGTGTGTGTGTGTGTGTGTGTGTGTGTGTGTGTGTGTGTGTGTGTGTGTGTGTGCGAGGTGTGTGTGTGTGTGCGAGGTGTGCGTGTGTGTGTGTGTGTGTGTGTGTGTGTGTGTGTGTGTGTGTGTGTGTGTGTGTGTGTGCGCGAGGTGTGTGTGTTTGTGCGTGGTGCGTGTGTGTGTGGCACCACCCCAGGGTAAATGTGTTTCTGATCATGTGTGTCTTCCTCTTCTCCTCATAACAGACTCACACCTGGAATAACACACTCAGAGCCGACCGGGGGGGGTGACCACTTTATGAATGGAGGAGAAAAGCAGGTCATATAGTGCATAACTGTTCCAGTTTGTCCACGCACACGCACACACACACACACACACACCTCGCAGACACACACACACCTCGCAGACACACACACACACCTCGCAGACACACACACACACACACACACACACACACACACACACACCTCGCAGACACACACACACACCTCGCAGACACACACACACACACACACACACACCTCGCAGACACACACACACAGCAGTCATCTGTGCGTTAGTCTCAGTGACACTGCTGTGGTCTGATTAATAAAAGATGAGTGGAGAGGAAGGGAAAGTGTTTTTATTCCCCCTCTCCGCAGAGGACAGAAAAGAAAAGAGAGGATGAAAGTGAATGAAAGATTGAGAAGAGAGAGAGAGAGAGAGGGCAGGGTCCATACCGCTCACCACAGGGCGGGAGCTGAATGGGCCATTCACCCTGAGAGAGAGAGAGTCAGAGAGAGAGCGAGGGGGGGTGAGAGAGACGAGGGAGATGGAGAGAGGAGGGAGAGGTGGTATGGAGGAGGGAGAAAAGAGATGGAGGAGGGAGATGGAGGAGAGAGACGGAGTAGAGAGATGGAGGAGAGAGACGGAGGAGGGGGATGGGAGATGTGAGAGATGGGGGAGAGAGAGGGAAGGGAGAGGAGGGAGATGGAGGAGAGAGGTGGAGGAGGGAGATGGAGGAGAGAGGAGGGAGATGGAGGAGAGAGGAGGGAGATGGAGGAGAGAGTTGGAGGAGGGAGATGGAGGACGGAGATGGGAGAGATGGAGGAGAGAGATGTAGGGGAGAGGTGGTAGACGGAGGAGAGAGATGGAGAAGGCGGAGGGAG